>NC_058130.1:262289534-262418104 GCF_016433145.1 Gracilinanus agilis
TTCACCCATTCTGAATTTATCTTGGTGTAGGGTGTGAGATGTTGATCTAGACCTAATCTCTCCCATATTGTTTTCCAAATTTCCCAGCAGTTTTTGTCAAATAGTGGATTCATGTCCCAAAAGTTGGGTTCTTTGGGTTTATCATGTTTTTGTCTTGTTTTGTCTTGGTTCCCCCCTCCTCTTTCCCCTTTTCTCTCTTTTAATACCACCCATAACAAGTGGTACATTCATTCATCTAAGTGGTGTAATTCTAGAACAGGGGTCGGCAACGTATGGCTCTCGAGCCATATCTGGCTCTTTTGAGGGCCAGATATGGCTCTTTCTGCAGGAACCATAAAGTCAATTTTTTTCAGGTGCTGCTACAGGAGCACACACTGTGAGCACTGTACGGCTCTCACGAAATTACATTTTAAAAAATGTGGCATTTATGGCTCTCACAGCCAAAAAGGTTGCCGACCCCTGTTCTAGAAGATTATTTAGACCTTTCCACCAAGGAGTGGTATGAATTAGACCATAATTTTTCTTGATTCAGTTTCCCTAACTTTCTCCCACTGTACAACCTGATTAGTCCCAGCTTCCTTGATATAGCTTCCAAGCCTGAAAGCATAAAAAGCTCCACGTACATGTAGTAGGTGTCTTGATTTGGAGGTTGTCTAAGATCACATGAGTCCCAGCCTTGAAGACATACTGACCAGACACACTTCCAGATGGAGAGAAGGTAGAGTCACATCTAGAGAAGCAATGTGCCCCTGTATTCATTGATGCATATCCTTAGTTTGTGTTTAGACAAAATAAATCTCCTTTGTTTAATGATTCACAAGTGTTTCACTTCATCCCAGTATCAAACATGAACCAAGCAGGTACTGGCTTTAGGAATTCACCTACAAAACGCTCATATTCTATTGGAGGACACCATGGAAACATGCTAATAACTGTGTAAATAAAGGATATACATATTGTAAGGAGAAGATAAACTCAAAGTGAAAACATTGGTGAGGAGAGAGAGGGCAGAACAAGTGTTTTGGTGAAAGTAAGATTTGAAATGATTATTGAAGTAAGCCGAGAAAATCAGAAAATATAGATGATAAGAGAGAGCAAAAGAGCATTCCAGGTAAAGGGGTCTCTAGAGAGCTCAGAATTAAATTATCCTGGTCAGAAAAAGATCTAAAAGGCACTATAGTTGGATTTTAGAGAACATGATAAGGGAGTTAAACATAAGAAAATCAAAAAGGTAAGATTCAGGCAGGATAAAAAGGCTTTAAAATCAAACAGAGAATTTCATATCTGATCCTGGAGTAGAACATAGTCCCTGAAGTTTATTGAGTAGGAAGAACAACATAATGAGATCATTGCTTTAGGAAAATCATTTTGGCAACTAAGTGGAGGGTGGGTTCGACTACAGAGAGACTTTAGGCAATGAAATCAAAAAGAAAGCTACTGCATGAATGTTAATGAGGGTTTACACCAGGATGGTAGCAGTGTTAGAGAGAAAAGGAAGTATAAATTAGAAATTTGGTAATGTAGAACTGAGAAGATTTAGCAGTTGATTGGATTTGTAGGACAAATGCAACTGGAGAGTGAAGGATCACACCAGGGTTGAAAGCCTAGATCATCTTTCAATGGGAAAAGGGAACTTTGGAAGAGGGGAGGATTTTGTGGGGGAAAGAAAATGGTTTGTTTCAGACATGATGAGCTTGAGATGTCTATCAAATATCCAATGTGACATGTTCAAAAGGCAATTGATGACATGAGTATGAAGCTCAGAAGAAAAATTAGAGATTGAAAAATAGATCTGAAAATCACCTGCAGAGATTATAAGTATATCGATAGAATCTGATGAAAGTACCAAGGGAGATCATATGGAGACAGAAAAAAAGAAAGCTAAGGGAAGATTCCTTATATAATACCTACCATTAGTGAGCATGACATAGATGAAAATTCAGGAAAGAAGCATGAGACAGACTAGTCAGATAAGTAGGAGGAAAACCAAGAGAAAGTGGTGTCATTAAAATTTAGAGAAGAGACTATCCAGGAGGATACTGACAGTGTCAAAGGTTGCTGAAGGTCACTAAACATTCATTAGACTTGGCAAGTAAGAAATTATGGTTAACTTTGGAAAGTGCAGTTGAATAACAAGCTTGAATGCTAGACTGAAAAAGAAAAAAAAGACTGAGAGGAATGAAATGGAAGTGTCATTTGGGAATGACTTTCTCAAGAATTTAACCACGAAAAGGAGGCAAGAGATAGGACAATAAGTAATCAGGAGTCATTAGCTCAAGTGAGAGTTTTTTAAGGTCAAAGGAACCATAAGTGTATTTATAGGTAGCAAGAAATGGGACAATAGAGAGAGAAAGATTAAAGATTGGTGCAAAAAGAGTGAATCTGCTAGAGAAGTCTAAATGAAATGGGATCAAGGATGCACATTAAGGGGTTTGCCTTGGAAAGAAGAAGGATCATCTCTTTATGTGAGGCAAAGATGAATATTTCTGACCTTTGAGCAATCTGATACCCCCTTCTGTACTCCCTGATGGGAGCTTATTATTGGTGTCAAACTTATTGTATATTGTATATCAGTTTCAACCCTTTTGTAACTCAGGACTCCTGAGCTCAGGCAATCCACAAGGCTCAGGGACACCAGTAGTAGGGATAACAAGTGAGCACTACCACACTCACCTGGAAAGGGAGTTTTCAAAGCAAATTTGGCCACTTCAAAAATTTATCTAGGATTGGCATTGCAAGGAAATTCTGAGGGATAAAGCCTTCTGAAGTAAAGTTGTCCCTGGTGCTTGGCTCATATGCAGTTATTCTTTCAAAATTTGTGCAATATTTTCAAAGAGTATAGCATTGGATTCTTAATCACTCCTCATGAAGCCAATATATATATAGTTAACCAAATGAAAAAAAAAAATAAAAACAGACTTTTAGCTTCTGGAGTACAGAACAGTACCTTCAAGATTTCAATTCAGCTCATTTTTTAAAAAATCCCCCTATCTCAAAAGACACAGCTTTTACCAATTCCAGCATGATGGAAATTATTTTGGTCAAGTTATAAAGCTCCTTGAAACTAACAGTTTATATTAGAAGTGCTGATATAGCCTTTATCCAGAGGCAAGAGAGAACAGCCCCATAACAATGACCAAACTGAAATTAGGAAGTGTACCATGCTCTTAGTCAATGGGAAAATAAGAGGCTTTGCATAATGTTGCAAATCATTGACTACTTTGATTTTGCCATAGAAGTTTGTTTCACATCAAAAAGTCGTGTTGAAAACCCAATATGGTCTTTAAGATTATAGGATAAATTACAATTAGAAAGATTAAAGTGTGAATTGTAAGGCAGCAGGAGGCAGAAAATGTGGAGATTCTTCCTTTAACTAAAACTTAGCATTTTATCTAGCTCAGCAGCAGCAGTTAATATTTAGGTTTAGTTTCATGTGTTCAGATTTCCTGCCCCCAAAGGCTAGCAGCTTATGATTATACAAAATATAATTTTTTCTTTGCACTAACTTTCTTACCCTGAAAAAGGTAGCAGAGATACCTGATTACTTAGCCAAATGATAAAATAGTAAGTCATCAAATGACACCTAGTTACCTTCTAGGTGGTTGCAATGGGTAACAGAATACCCTACTCTTTTCTCCACTTGACTCTAGACAATACTTGATCTCTGGAAATGGGAGTCGTATGGGGATGATATGATTGGATTGAAGTGGTGGGGGGTATTTTTATTATTAATAGGAAATTTTAAACTGACTCCCTAAAAATGGACCTGCAGAACTGGCTCCCAGAAATTGAAATAAAAAAAAAAGATATTGTTTATATAGCATAGGCTTCGAAATTCCTCCCCCAACCCCTAATCTCCCTGGCAGGCTAGGTCCTCAAAAGGTGTACATCTTTTTTCAGGGTTCCAGGGATGAATCCCAATGGGCTGGAGTGATCTTTACAATACTATCTGGCTCATAAGTCCTTACTTAGATTTTTCTCATTACCAGTGATTATCACAGGGGTCGGGCAACATATGACTCTAGAACCATATCTGGCTCCACCTCCCGACCCGCCAGTCCAGGCAGAACCCCAAGATGTGCCCCAGGGGGCCCTTCAGCCCCCGCCCCATATTCCAGCGCCTTCCACCTCCTTCCTCCTCCTTCCGCTGGCGTTTATGGCTCTCACGGCCAAAAAGGTTGCCGACCATTGGTTATCAAGTTCAAATGAATCAGTCAAACCAAGTTTTAGAAAGGCGTATTTATTAAAGTGGCCAAGTAAGGAAATTTGATAAGAAAAAAAAATTCCTTCTATCCAAATATAAAAGTCCAGGAAAAAGTTATTTTAAATCCACTTTGCCAAAGAGCATGTGGAAAAGGGGGTCACAAGGTTTCTATAAGCCCTTTACTATTGATTTCAAAATGTTCCTTCTAGGGATAGCATAGCCTTCTCTTGAGTGCTTTGTAGCATCCTAAAGCTGCCTTTCAGCAGCTGAACTAGTGTGTCCTCAGCTCTTGATGTAACTGCTGTCATCAGCCACTGCTATGCTGTTAGGTCATCAATAAAAAGCCTAAAATCTAATACCCTCTTACATTCATATGGTCATTCCCTAGTCAAGGGGCCAAGAAGGGAATGGAGAAAACCTCTGGAGGACTTGGCTGGGACTGCTTCTACCATCTGTTGGGCAGACATTGAAATAATAGAATGGAAACTAACTCACTAGTTTTAAAGGAATCCCATAGGATATGACTGATCTTCCTCAATCAATCCGAATATACTTCTTATAGCACCTAGTTTAAATAGCTTTGATTGATTGCTTCACCAGAAGTGTGTGGTTTTCCAGTTTTCTTGAACTCTTTGTGATCCCCTAGATCATAGCAAATCAGTACTATTCACAGAGTACTCTTGGAAAAGATTCCACATCTCACAATCAATACCAAAGTTCTTCAGAGAGATTTTTAGGGTATCTTTGTATCACTTTTTCTGGCTTCCGTTTGAGTGCCTTGCCTTGAGTGAGTGCTCTATAAAATAGTTGATAGGAATAACCACCTACACGAAAAAAATCTTCAATACAGTGTTAATGTGGCAAAGGCTATTTTATTTCATTCTCAAGAGAATGGGTACTCACAAACCAGTGCTAGAGGTATTAGAACCCACAAGCAAATACAAGATATAGGAGCACACAAGGTTACCTTTTAATAACTCAAATCATTCCCTCTCCTTGTTCACCATTGGTGGAATACTAGAGAGTTATAACCCAGGCATGAGTGTCATTGGTCTGAATGCAATTACAACCCCAATCATTCCCATTAAAATAAAGTAACTTCACCTGTTAACCTCTTAAAGCACTAACCTATCATATGTTCCTCATCATGTCCTGCTGACTTGAATGTGGAAAAAGGAACTTGAGCTAGGAACATGAAACTTGACTCAATTTTCTTTTTCTTTTTACTCTATTATATGAGCTTATGAGAGGAATCTGCCAATTTTCCAAGACCTGTTCCTCACAATAGTCTCTTAGGCAAATGTGCATTTGCCATTCAGGTAATGTCGCCAGCCTGCTGGAAGTGTGTTCTCTACAGTAGAGTTTGAATGGTTGGCAGTTCAGCTTGAGAAAGGACCTCAATGTCTGGTACCTTGCCAGATGACATTCATAATCTTCCTAAAACATTTCAAATGGAAGCAATTCAATTTTCTAACATGGTTCTGTATATACTATCCTACTGGCCACTGCCAAAAATAATCATTAGATATAAGGCATAATAGCCTTTAATAGAAAGATGCTTCCAGAATTATGGTTGGTTTTTTCTTTTCTTTTCTTAAAATCTCCCCCTATACTGTTTTCTGTAACAGATTTTTGGTGGAAGAGCATGGAGAATGCCTCTATTTAAGTTCATGTGTTTTGGCACTCCTAACAGATAATTAGTGGAAGGATATGAACAACTGTTCTCTTTGAAATGAATAAACTCTGACCAGAGCAAGAACTGCTACTTCTTCCCTTCAGAGTTATGGAGGCTATTATTCCATACCATATTTTGTTTTTTTAAACCCTTAACTTCTGTGTATTGGCTCCTAGGTAGAAGAGTGGTAAGGGTGGGCAATGGGGATCAAGTGACTTGCCCAGGGTCATACAGCTGGGAAGTGTCTGAGGCCAGATTTGAACCTAGGACCTACCGTCTCTAGGCCTGGCTCTAAATACACTGAGCTACCCAGCTGCCCCTCATATCATATTGTTTTGATGACCATTGCTTTATAGTACAGTTTAAGATCTGATACTGCTAGGCCTCCAGCCTTGACTTTTTTTTTCATTAGTTCCCTTGATATTCTTGATCTTTTGTTCTTCCAAATGAACTTTGTTATAATTTTTTCTAATTCTATAAAAAATTTTCTTGGTAGTTGGATAGGTATGGCACTAAGTAAATTAATCTAGGTAGGATTGTCATTTTTATTTTATTAGCTCATCCTACCCATGAGCAATTAATGTTTTTCCAATTATTTAGATCTAGTTTTAATTGTGTGGAAAGTGTTTTGTAGTTGTAGTCATATAATTCCTGTTTGTCTTGGCAAATAGATTCCTAAATATTTTATATTGTCTAGGGCAGTGATGGGCAAACTACGGCCTGTGGGCCAGATGCAGCCCCCTGAAATGTTGTATCTGGCAGAGCAACATTATTCCTAATCTGACGAATACAGTGAGTAAGATACAATACAATGAAACTTTGAAAGAGTTTCCTTAGGTTTCTGACTGACAGAACTGTGAGACTGACAGATGAGCATTTCCTTTCCTTTGGCCCCCTCTTTAAAAAGTTTGCCCATTACGTCTAGGGTGATTTTTAATGGAATTTCTCTTTCTAACTCTTGCTACCGAGTTGTGTTGGAAATACATAGAAATTATGGTGATTTAGGTGAGTTTGGTTTGTATTCTGCAGCTTTGATAAAGTTGTTATTTCCACTAGCTTTTTAGTTAATTTTCTAGGATTCCTTAAGTATACCATCATATCATCTGCAAAGAGTGATAGTTTAGTTTCCTCATTGACTACATTAATCCCCTCAGTTTCTTTTTCTTCTCTAATTTCTACTGCTAGTGTTTCTACTACAATGCTACATAATAGAGGGAATAATGGGCATCCTTGTTTCAGTCCTGATCTTATTGGGAAGCCTTCTAACTTATCCCCATTGCAGATGATGTTTGCTGATGGTTTTAGATAAATACTATTTATTATTTTTAGGAAAGATCCTTCTATACCTATACTTTATATTTTTTTCAATAGGAATGAGTTTTATATTTTGTCAAAGGCTTTTTCAGCATCTATTGAGACAATCATGTGATTTTTGTTTATTAGTTTGTTGTTGATATAGTCAATTATGTGGATGGTTTTCCTAATGTTGAACCATTCTTGTCTTCCTGGCATAAATCTCACTTGATCATGATGGATAACCCTCTTGATCACTTCCTGGAGTCTTTTTGCTAGTATTCTATTTAAGATTTTTGTGTCTGTATTCAGTAAGGAGATTGATCTGTAATATTCTTTCTTGGTTTTTGGTCTGCCTAGCTTTGGAATCAGTATCACATTTGTGTCATAAAAAGAATCTGGTTAAACCCCTTTGCTTATTTTGCCAAATAATTCACATAGTATTGGAATTAGTTGTTCTTTAAATGTTTTCTAGAATCCACTTGTAAATCCATCTGGCCCTGGGGATTTTTTCTTAGGGAATTCCTTGTTGGCTTGTTCAATTTCTTCTTCTGAGATGGGATTGTTTAAGTATTCTATTTCCTCTTTTCTTAATCTAGGTTGTTTATATTTTTGTAAATATTCACCCAGTTCACCTAGGTTGAAATATTTAATGCCATATATTGGGCCAAATACTCTTAATAATTGCCTTAATTTCCTCTTCATTAGAGGTGAGGTCACCCTTTTCATCATTGATACTGTTAATTTGATTTTGTTTTTTTTTTATTAGATTGAACAGTACTTTAACTATTTTATTTGTTTTTTTCCAAAACACCAGCTCTTAGTCTTAATTATTAGTTCAATAGCAGTTTAAAGTAAAAATAAATTTCAATTTTATTAATTTCTCCTTTTATTTTTAGGATTTCCAATTTAGTTTTTATCTGGACATTTTTAATTTGTTCTCTTTCTAGTTTTTTAAGTTGCATGCCCAATTCATTGACCCCTTCCCTCTCTAATTTGTTGATATATGCACTCAAGGATACAAATTTTCCCCTTAGAACTATTTTGGCTGCATCCCATTGATTTTGACATGTTGTTTCTTTATTGTCATTCTCTTCAATGAAATCAGTAATTGTTTTTTTGATTTGTTCTTTGACCCACTGGTTTTGAAGAATTAGATTATTTAGTTTCCAATTTAAATTTGCCTTTCCCTTACAGATTATGATTTTTATTGCATTATGGTCTCAAAAATTGCATTTATTATTTCTTTTTCTTACATTTGTTAGCAATGTTTTTATGCCTGTACATGGTCAATCTTTGTATATGTGCCATGTGCTGCTGAAAAGAAGGTATATATCTTTTTATCCCTATTTATTTTTATCCAGATATGTATTAACTCTAATTTTTCTAATATTACATTCAATTCCCTTATTTCTTTCTTATTTATTTTTTCATTCAATTTATCTAGTACTGGTAGGGAAAGATTGAGGTCCCCCACTAGTAGAGTTTTACTATCTATTTCTTCATTAAGCTCCTTTAGTTTCTCCTTTAGAAATCTGAATGCTATACCATTTGGTGCAGATATGTTGAGTACTGATATTTCTTCACTGTCTATACTGTCTTTTATGAGGATGTAATTACCTTCCTTATCTCTTTTAGTCAGGTCTATTTTTTTCTTTGAGATCAAAATCAATACTTTTACCTTCTTTGTCTCAGTTGCAGCCCAATAAATTCTGCTCCACTTTCTTACCTTTATTCTGTGTATGTCTACCTGCCTCAAGTGTGTTTCTTGTAAACAACATATGGTAGGATTCTGGTTTTTAATCTATTCTGCTATCCACTTCCTTTATATGGGTGAGTTCATCCCATTCACATTCACAGTTATGAATATTGTCTGTGTATTCCCCTCCATTTTGACTTCCTCCTTTGATCCTGCCTTTTTTCTTATCCCTCTCATTCTTCTCTCCAACTTTTTGCTTTTAATACTTCCTCCTATAAGAATATAGTCGATTCTTGGTTGTAGACTCAGTTCCCTTGCTTTCTGAAAATATCATATTCCATACCTTCTGGTCCTTTAGTATGGATGCGGCCAAATCCTGCATAATTCCTGACTGTGGCTCCAAAATATCTGAATTGTTTATTTTTAGCAGCTTGTAGTATCTTTTCTTTGGTCTGGAAGTTCTTGAACTTGGCTATAACATTCCTGGGCATTGTCAATTGGGGATTTAATGCAGGAGATGATCTGTGGATTCTTTCAATCTTTACTTTGCCCTCTTGTTCAAGAATATCAGGGCAGTTTTCTTGGATAATTTCCTATAGAATGATGTCCAGGCTTTTTCTTTAGTCATGATTTTCAGGTAGTACAATAATTCTTAAATTGTCTCTCTAGGATCCATTTTCTAGGTCTGGTGTTTTATCAATGAGGTGTTTCATATTTTCCTCAATTTTTTCATTCTTTTGATTTGTTTCATAGATTCTTGCTGCCTTGTAAAGTCGTTCACTTCTAATTGTTTGATTCTAAATTTTAAAGTCTGAATTTCATCCCTGAGTTTTTGATCCTCCTTTTCCTTTTGATCTATTTCTCTTTGTAGGTCATTATTTTTTTTTAAATTTTTTAACCCTTGTACTTTGGTGTATTGTCTCATAGGTGGAAGATTGGTAAGGGTGGGCAATGGGGGTCAAGTGACTTGCCCAGGGTCACACAGCTGGGAAGTGGCTGAGGCTGGGTTTGAACCTAGGACCTCCTGTCTCTAGGCCTGACTCTCACTTCACTGAGCTACCCAGCTGCCCCTGTAGGTCATTATTTTTATCATTTACTTTCGCTGCCTCTTTTTCAAGCTGGTCAGATCTGGCTTTTAAAACACCATTTTCTGGTTTTAGTTCATGTGTCTCTATTTCCAGATGGTCTATTTTTTGCTTTTAAATTTCTTTTCCCAATTTTCTTCAACTTTTATTAATTAGATTTTTTTGAATTGTGCTTTGAGTTCTTCCAAAGCTTGAGTCCAGTTCAATGAAGTTTCTGAGTTTTCACTAAGTATTCCTTGGTTCTCCTCTGTTCCATTTGTTCTTTGTTCATTACCTGAATAAAAGCTGTTGATTATAATTTCTTTTTTCTTTTTCTATTGTTTACTCATATTTTTCCCTCCTTTCTTCCTCCTTATTGGCTGTATTCTTTCTCCTCTGTTTATTTGCTGGATCTGTGAGTTTGGGCTTTTCTGCCCTGAAGGATATTATATTTAAATTAAAAACTCCAGGTTCTTATTTTCCATAGAGTTCATTAATAATCACTTGAAATAAAGAAGATTATATATATATGTATATACATATATGTGTGTGTATGTATATGCTTAACCTAACCTAACTCTGACCACATGTTTCTCCACATGACTGTCCCTCTCAGCCTTGGTAATCCCCCACCACAGTCCAAGGATATAGAGATAGAACATCTCCTCATCTCCCTTCCTTTATCCTCCCTTAGTGCCCACATGCATCACCTGTCTGTTTACGTGATGTCCAGTTACACAGATAGGAGGAACTGGGTCAGATGGGCAGGAAGTCACAGACTCTAGTGGAGGAGGGGGTCCTATTTGCACAAGGGGCTTAGCTTATTAACTGGATTAGGTTGATAAAGTTGGTCTGTTGTATTAATGTGCCCTGAGACCAGATCTTCCCCAGCTACCAGTAGAGGCTGAAGGTAGTTACCCTCTGTCCTCCTTTCTGTCAGCTGCCCAATCAGAACCCTGGTGGTGGTACCAAGGTACTCCTTTGTGGCTGTAGTCTTCACTCTGGGATCCCAAGTCAGTCAGAGTCCTACTGCAAGTCTCAGAGCATTAGGTGGGGAGGGGATTTGGGTCTTTCCCTTATACCTGAGAATTCAACTTTATCCATGTACCTTCCAGATTGGATCCAGTAGGAGAGACCTGTGGCTCTGTCTTGTTGAGTTTAGCTTTCTGTCTATTTTGTACACTTGCTCCTCTGGTTGTTTGTAGACTCTGTGAGATTGAGGTTTTCTACCCTCTCAAGTCTTCTTCTCTGCATTATTCATAAACTAAATTAAGCCAGTTGAATTCTTCTTCAGATCTAAATGTGCCCTGAGGCTAAAACTTCCAGAGTCAGAGACCTAAGATGGAAGTGTGGTAGCTGAAGGCTGTGACCAGCCTGCCCTCTTCTCTGCTTCTCTCCTCCAGCTGCCTCCTTACCACCTGTGGTCAGAGCCCTGAGCTTCATGTAGTTATGGTAGCAAGAAATTCTGTCTGGGTTGGAACCCTCACCCTGAGATCCCACAGACTGTCTTAGTCTCAGCACAGTAGGTGTGGGAAGGATCCTAGGGCCTTCCTTCTTTCTTTCTCTTAAACTCTCAAATTCAACCTTCTCTGCATACATTTTAAATTGAATCCAGCAGGAGGGTCCCTCAGGTCTGTCTTCTTGTTGGATTTGTTTTTTTGTCTTCCTTGAAGCACTTTGTTTTATTTTGGTGTGGAGGGGTTTTCACAGAGGCATTTAGCTTTTGCTGCTTCTAAGTCACCATCCTGACTCCTCCCTCCTTTCCCCGCCCCCCTCCAGGGCAGAATGCCACTGTAGGTCCAAAGTAGAAACCTGGTAGGCATTGTCGTGTTTGCTATTACAGTCTCATAGATTTGGAGATGGAAGGAACTTCAGAAGCTATTACATGCAACACCTTCATTTTACAGAGGAGGAAACTGAGGCAGAGAAGTCAAGTAACTTTTGCCAGGTCACATCATTAGTAAAAGCATAAGGCAATATGCAAATTTGGATCTTCCTGACTCAAAATATGCCTTCTATCTGCCTAGTTGTCTCTCTGAATTATGTTTTCTGATTTCTTTCAAGCTTCCCAGGAAGTTACAATTAGAAGCAAGACAAACTACCATTTCTCCTCTGGTAGAGGGAACCAGTGCCATCACCTGCCTGCTCTCATATAGAGTATCTTTTTCCTAAAGGCATTCAAAAGATAAAGGCTTCGGATTCTATTAAATAGTATTCCATAGTGTTATTTTTCGGATACCATTTTGTCAGTTGCTTGTCTACAAGACTGATCCGAATTTTCTCTCTGAATTATCTGTTAAAAGTCCTTTGTGTGATATTACAAGACTGATAACTTCACCTAGGGTTTCTGATGCAAAGGAACAATAGGAATTCAGACTATTCACTGGAAGGTGAAATACCGAAGCTGAATTTTGTGTACTTTGATCACATGATAAGAAGACCAGACTCAATGGAAAAGGCCTTGATTTTGGGAAAGATTGAAGGCAAAAGAAAAAGGAGGCAGTTGAGGATGAGATGGCTAGATAGAGTTATGGAAACAATGAATATGAACTTGGACAGACATCAAGAGATTGTGATAGAAGACATTGGCATGTATTGTCCATGGGTCACAAAGAGTCTGACATCACAGACAGTCTGAATGACTGAACAATAACAGCATACACACTGCTTCTGTGACTCTTTTGATTCTGAACTACAGTAAATGTTTCTTTTTGTTTTTTTCATTGCTAGCATTTCTATAACACTTTAAGTTTGGTGAAGTGTTGCAATAATATATTATCTCATTTGATGAGTAAGCCTTTCTACAGCTCTATCAAAAATAAAACTAAATCAAGGAGAAACTATAACATTTAGCCAACTGACTAATTTAATACTTTCTGTGATGACACAGTAGTAAACAAGGTAGTATAATGTAATGTTCCCAACATAATTTGTCTCTTAAGAAACTATTCCTTTTTAATTGTCTTATAAAGTATGAATCATTGATTTACTTACTTTAAAAGCAAGGGGTAAATTGCAAATTAACAGTGAACTCCTGGCAAGCAAGTTCCAGATACTCCAATTATCCTTGACAAAGGATAGGTTGGCATTTACTTTTCTAAATTTGCTGAAGTGGGGAATTGCACCAGTGCTATTTGTCTTTTGCATATTTGCCTTCAATTTATCAGTCAACTCTTGAAAGCTAATAACAATTCTTCATATTTGTCCAGTGCTTTATGGTATGAAAGACCTCTTTTATGTATAATCCTACAATAATGTGATATAGGTTGGATAGGTTTTTACAGGAGAGCAAAATGAGGCAGAGACTTGACTATGGTCTCACAAGGAAGGTAGTGACAACATGACAGCTAGAAAGTCTCACGACTCCTAATCTATACCTTAGTAGATTAATCACCTAATCACTACATGCTGTATGCAAATTGGAAGTGTTATAGCAATTCACTTTTCAGGAAATAGTTATTGAATGTTATACCACTAAGATACACTAAAGGCTTGTTAAAAACATTTTACCTCTGGAGATATTATTTAAAAGATCATGCTGAGTGCCTTGGGGACAATTGCTTAGAGATGCCATTTAAAAACAAATTTTAATTCTATTTAAGCAGAATTGGAAAAAAAATTTTTGAAAGACATTTCACTCCAAAGTGCCTGACATATAGTAGGTGCTTTATAAATGCTAGCTGAATAACTGAATCAAAAAATTTTAGACGTGGAGGAGGTCTCCTATGGCACCTAATTTAGTCTGTATAAAAATGAGAATTTTGATGTAATAAATTGAACACAAAAATCATCTAGTTCATAGATTATTAATTTCTAAAAACAAAGAAAGGTTATGATTTGATTTTTCATTTTTGTTTCTATATTAAAATTATTTAGTTGTTAGAAACATTAAAGCTTAAGTTTTCATTTCTTTAGTTTGTTTATTAAATAAAAATGTCCTTTTTTAATGAGCATTCAAAAAATGTTCACCTTGAAAACAATAAATTCCCTGGATGCAATACTCTGAGGAAATGTGATATGGACAGCTATGATCCAGCTTTTGCTTAAACCTATAATGGAGGGAGGGAGGGAATGAGGGGAAAGAAGGAGAAGGAAGAACAGAGGGAGGGGACAATCAAGGTTGGGGGGATGGTAGGAGACATTTGGAACTTAGATCTCTATTTTGTTAGGGCATTTTACCTTATTTCAAACCTGAATTGAACTCTTTACAACTGGAACCTATTGCAAAGTTCTTTCTTTTGGAGACAAGCAGACCCAGCTGAATCACTTTCACATTACAGTTCTCATTTACCCACAAGGTGACATTTACAGCTACTTAGCTCATCTTATTCAGTAAAAAAGAATCCAGTTCCTGAGGACTCCCACCCTCACCCTGGTGATTTGCTAATGCAGCAGCCCACAGTTGGAAGGACTGAGTGACAGATATTCTATGGCAATAAGAGCTTCAATGATCTATGCCTCAGTTCTGCCTCTTTCTATGTGGTAGTGCTGACTCATTCTTATAGGGTGTGCAGATTTGTGGATCTAATTCATAAGAGGTCCCATCAATTTACAAACCTATTTAGATTGTAGTCAGGTCACCACAGAAGAAGGAAAGCATACTTGGATGCATGCATACTTTTGTTTTTACTTAACATAGAATAAATAAACAAATAGAAAGTAGATAATAAAATATATTAAAACATAAACCATAAACTCACCACTCTCCTAGACCCTGAAAGATCCCCAAATATAATATAGAAACTGAAAGAGTTTTAGGAAATATACCATTTTAGTTTTCTTTACATGTACTACTACAGACAAAGGAATACAAACAACCTAATTTTCAGAATAATTCAGGCATCTATCAGGGCTAGTCATCATAAGACACAGAAACTGAAGGGATCTTAGCTTAGTCCCATGTACAGAGCGGAAGATCTGCAAAGGGGAGCTCGTGAGGATTGGTGATTTCTCCATTCTCAATTGTCTGATCACTCAGCAACAATCTCTTCTGGACATGGGTTAGCCCATTTGATAACAAGGTGAAGAGTCTCTGCAGCTGGTCCTAGTAAGACATATGTCTGCATCCACCCCTGCTTCCCTAGTGTTCCTCATCTTATTCTTTTTTTAACCCTTACCTTCCATTGTAGAATTGATTCTAAGGCAGAAGAGTAGGAAGAGCTAGGCAATGGAGGTTTTGACTTTTCCAGGATCACACAGCTAGGAAGTTTCTGAGGCCAGATTTGAACATAGGACCTCCTGTCTCCAGTCCTGGTTCTCCATCCACTGAGACACCTAACTACACCCCCCACCCCCTCATCCTAATCTTAATGACAGACAATCTCTTCTCTCAGAGCTCAGACATACAATTCCTTTATTAACCAGGTCAGAACGTGCTGCCATTTGCCTAATGGTAAAGCAGGAAGATCTGTAGTGTGAAAAGCATTAGAACTAGACTATTTGAAGATAGCCATGCCCCTACTTTTCCAGGATCAATACACTCAGTTCAATTAGTTTCAACAAATACTCATGACATGACCTCAAGTCCAGGCACCACCCAACATTATTTCCAGTTTATGAGTGTTATCACAAAAATATAGTGCACAAAATGGAATATAATGCTCTCTATATGGTCTGAACAGAGCAAAATATGCCAGGATGGTCATCTCCCTAGTTCTAGACAACTATGGTTCTCTTTAATTCAGCCTAATATTTCATTGTAGACTTTTAGCTCGAGGTACATTTGTGATTTGCTAAAATCTCTACAGTTTTGTTTTTGTTTATTCTAGAAAAACTGCTATATAGCCATACTTCTCCCATATGAGAAACTTGGTCCCACTGTGAACTTGAGAATTTATCTTTGTCTTTTAAATTTGGTAAATGTTTCAGCTTGCAGTTGTCTTTTTTTTTTAATCCTGACCATGTCATTCTAAGTGTTAGCTATCTTAACTCTGAGTCTTTAGCAAACTTGATGTTTGCCATTTATGCCTTTATCCAAGTCACTGATTTTATAAAAGATGAGTGACACTTGGCTAAGTACTCCCCCTGAAACATCCATCCAAGTTGATATTAAAGTGTTAAGACTATTTTGAGTCCAGCCATTCAACTAGTTCTGAAAATCCTTAACTATACTATTATTTACCTTAGCTCTCTCTATCTTCTGTACAAAAACAGTCTGAGACTTGGTAAAATACTTTGCTCAAATAAAAATAAACTATCTATAGCATTCTGCAAATCTATCAGTATAGAAACTCTACCAAAAAGAAATAAATGTTAGTCTGGCATAATGTTTTCTCTAAATTTCTTCACTCATTCATTTAGTCATTCAATGAACGTTAGTTGTCTACAAGGGTCTTACTTTCAACATTTCCTGAAAAGTAAATACAAAATAGATTCAAAGTTTATATAAAGTAATTTCTAAAGCTAGCAATGAAGCAGAATCAGGATAGGATGCTATAGAAGAAAAGGCTTAAGTTGTTTTTTGAAGGAAACTATAAAATAGATGAGGACAGCTAGAGAGTTCAGTAGATAGAACAATGGGCCTGGAGTCAGGAAGACCTGAGTTCAAATCCAGACTCAGTCATTTATTTGCTGTGCAAACTTGAGAAAGTCACTTAACCTCTGCTTTAATTCAGTGTAGAAGAAAATGGCAAAATACTCTAGTATCTTTACCAAGAAAACCCCATGTATCATATTCTCCATTGGGTCATGAAGAGTCAGACACAACTGAACAATGAATGAGAGAGCAAAAGAGTAAATGTACTCTGGGCAGGAGAAAAAGCCTATGCAAAGGCATAGAAACAGATGAAATGTCATTTATGAGCAATAATGAATGGGCTGGTATGACTGGATTATAAAACTTGATAAGAAAAGTTATATGGAGCAAGCTTGGAGAGCTGGATTCTAAAGTATTTTGAGTCAAACAGAAGAGTTTGTATCATATTCTAGAGACAAAGTGAAGAAGACCGAGAAGCTTTTTTAGCAGTGAAATGATAGGGTCAGATCTCTGTTTTAGGAAAACTAATTTGGCATCTGTGGAGAGGATGAATTAGAAATATGAGAAATCAAAGACAAAGATACTAAGTACGAAGCTCTTGAGATCATCCAGAAAACTCAGAAATTCAGATGCCTGAATCAACCTACTGCTGTGAGAATCAAGTGAAAGGGATGAATGAATAAGATATTGTGGAAATAAATTTTTTAATTCAATAAGCAATTATTAAGTTTTATCATTTTAAATTTTTTTAATTTAAAATTTAATTAATTCAAATGAATTTAACTTTAAAATTTTAAATTAATTTATTGATATTAATTTATTTAATTAATTTAATAAATGCTTATTTATTAATAAGTACCTATATGGCAGGCCCTGTGTTAGATACCAGGATGACAAAGACAAAAATGAAAACATTTACTGTCCAAAAGGAACTTGCATCCCAAGCAAATGAAGCAAACCTAGCAGCATCTTTCATTCTTTATTCTCACTCACTTTACTTGTCCAGTCAGTCACCAAAATAGTTTTTTTTCTACTACAGCACTCAGATTTGCCCCTTCCTCTGCATCCATATACGTGCCACCCTACTTCAAAGCCTTATCGGCTCTTCGTGCTAAATTTTTTTTAATATGGAAAGTAATTGGATTTGAATTGAAAGGAATAAAGACTTATTAAATGGCGACTATATCTAAGTCCCTGGGCTAAATGCTTTACAAATATTATCTCATTAGATCCTCATAATAATCCTGGGAGGCATTATCATTCCTTTTTTAAAATTGAGGAAACTGAAGCAGAGAGTGGAACAAAAAAGTAATTCTAGCTGCCAAGGCTCCTGAGGATGTTGATCAGGTATCCACACTAAGTTTGGCATCAGTGAGGTTGAGCCCCAATGAGCCTGCTAAGGAGGGTAAACTAGCTCAGGTCAAAAACAGAGCAAGTCAAAGTTTCTATAAGAATCAGTAGTGGAATTGGATTTCTTAAGGACCCCTGTACTTCTAGAATTCGCGAGATGGGGAAACTTGGTCTTAAAAAAAAAAAAAAGATAAATGTCAATGCCTCCAGTTATAGGAACATATATGAAATCAAATCTATCTCTTTGCTTTAGGATATTCATTTGACTTTATTTCCCCCCCATACTATGTAATTTCACTAAGTAAAGCTAAAGTCACAGGTTTTATTGTTTTATCCTTTTAATTATTTTCAAAATCATCTAATTTCTTTAAAATATACTACAACCAAAAGAATAAAATTAATGAATTGTTTTGTTTGTATAAGTAGTATGTGTAGAAATGTAATAATGTGTTATCTTTCTAAAATCTCAGAACATGATTTGGGTCCAAAAATATGCCTTTTCCACAGAATAGCTAATGAACTGTGGGGCAAGCTACTTATCCTCTCTTTATCACATTTTTATCTCAAATCACCTCTCAATGATGTTGGGAAGACAAATTGAGCCATTATCAATAGCATTCAGGTCTCCTCCACTTTAAAAAAAAAATCAGCAGGGGACAACTAATTGGCTTAGTAGATTTAGAACCAGACCAAGAGACTGGAGGTCCTGGGTTCAAATGTGACACCAGATTTCCTAGCTGTGTGACCACTTAACTCCCATTGTCTAGCCCTTACCACTCTTCTGTCTTAAAACCAATATTCTGTATTAGTATAATAGACTATGTATGAGTTCTAAGACAGAAGGTAAGGGTTTAAAAGAAAAATCAGCAAAATTCAATATAATATGTTGTTTTACACAGAAGAGAACAATTATGTAATTGTAAGTCTCCCTCCTTCCTTCCTTTAAAAGGTGTCAGGTCTTTAAGAAAAGCAGGTGGCAACATATCCAAAATATAAATCTGGGAAAAAAATGTGGAGTATAATATCTAAAGAAAGCACCAACAAGGAATCATATTAAAAACCCTTAATGTTGCTTGAATTAAACTGAACTAATGACTAGGTGGAGGTAGCTAGGTGGTGAGATCATTAGAATGCCTGGCGTGGAGTCAGGAATACTCATTCTCCTGAGTTCAAATTTCATCTCAAACACTTCCTAGTTGTCTGACCTTAGGTGAGTGACTTAAGCCTACTCAGTTTTCTCACCTGTAAAATGAGCTGGAGAAGGAAATAGCAAACCACTCTAGTATCTTTTCCAAGAAAACCTCAAATTGGGTAAGTAAGAGTTGGACATGACTGAAAACAACTGAGCAACAACAAATGATTGAGTGTTGGCTATATTACTGATCTATGGTTATCACCAAATGTCCTCTTTAAATTTTGTAAAATACTAGAATACTCCACCAATTGTCATTATCATGGTATCCTAAAATTATTATTATTCTAAAGCATAGAAATACCAATTATTTTTGTTGAATGGGCTCTCCATCAGGGTCAGAAGAAACAAGGAGACCACACAACATAACTTGAATAGTCTACTCCTACAAAAAGAATATGTTTTTGTATAAGATTTTACAAAATGTATGATTTAAAATTAAACTTTAGCTATATCCTCATAAGGATCAAACCCAGAGTAAAGTACATTATTATGCTGCCTTTCTCTTCCCAAAATTTCCTTGTCTGCTGCTAGCATTTGATACTTAAATTGATCTAGGATGGTATAGCTTGTGACTCATCTATGCCAAATTATCTTTATATTTTTCCATATTCTCCTGTGTATCTTCAATAAAAGAACTGCCTGGCCTACAAAAATCCTCACCCTAGGGGGCAGCTGGGTAGCTCAGTGGAGTGAGAGTCAGGCCTAGAGACGGGAGGTCCTAGGTTCAAACCCAGCCTCAGCCACTTCCCAGCTTTGTGACCCTGGGCAGGTCACTTGACCCCCATTGCCCACCCTTACCACTCTTCCACCTATGAGACAATACACCGAAGTACAAGGGTTTAAAAAAAATCCTCACCCTGGCACCTACAACCTATGTGACATTAAGCAAGGCATTTATCCTATCTAGACCCCAGATTACTCATCTATCCTTCTAGGATACTACAACCAACCAACTCAGAGATTAGGTTCCCCCAAGGTTGATTAGGTTCAGTTATTCTGGAGATCTATACTTCTAAAAATATAATGTATGAGTCATTACCTTCATAGGCAAACTGTGTTTGCCTTCAAAAGCCTGCCAGAGGACACAATTAAGTCAAAGCAAAATCATTTACAAAGAAGAAATAAAATATTTCTCTTTTAAACCTGGGTAATCAAGTCAAAGAGTTGTGAAGAGATGAGGAAGAATTATGGTATGAGTAGGAGGGGAAAGAGGGAACTCAGTGAGAAAGCTCAATTCTTTTTTTTCCTGTAAAGTATAAGACAAGAGCCTCAGTTGAGAGACTAGAGGCTAGCAAGCACAGTTGGAGGTTTGGGAAAAGAAGAGAAAATTTGTGCCAACCTCAGTGGGTGGTAGGATAGAGAATCAATTGGGAAGGAGTAACAGGATTTTCTTCTAAAGTGTTAACCCAGTAATATTTGATAATATAAATTTGTAGTCATCCAAAACTGGTGTATGAAAAGGTCTGAGCAGTAATAAGGTAAGGGAGCAATGGAATTGGGAGTAATAATACTGTGAAGTACTCTTACATTTGGAAGAGGAGACTGTAGTCATAGCAAAAATGATAACATAGCTAAACACAAAGGAATAGAGAGATTACAAGTCATGATAAAGTCAAAGAATAGGCTTAGAAGGAATAAGGAATATAAAGATGAAATATAATTTATTTGATAATATATTTTAATTTAGATTCATCTTTAATAATATAAGGAAATTAGATAAAGGAATTTCAGACTTATTGATTATGAAATTATGAAAACTCATGTGTAATCAACAGAATGACAATCTTTGTGTGCAACTGAGTTGGAAGGAATAAATGTGGAATATAAAAAATTAGGAAACTGAGATACTAGGATATGTGAGGGAACATTAACATTTATATCAAAATCCTCTTTTATGAGGGCAGGAGTTAGGGTGATGAGAAATATTGCGAACCAGGTACTGAGATCACTAAAAAAGAAGGAAGAATGATCTGAGGGTCAGTATATAAATAGTCATTTGGATCCGAGTTGTTCAATAAATTTGAATAGAGTGAACTTTAAAGGAAGAGAGGTTACTGAGTTATTATAGTAAGGGAAGTGTAGTCTGTATGTGGCAATGGGAACAGGGAGGTAAGGTGTGTTACAACTCCACTTCTGGGGCCAGTGAGTCAAGAGGTGTAAGAGAAGGTGCAAACAGATCTGAAAAGGCAAAACTGAGGTGTAGTATCTTATAGAAAAAGCTATATCTCACTTAATGCCAGAAGATGGTAGGAGTGTAAGAGGACGAAGTGTAAAATGACAAGATATTTGGTAATTATAGAAAGAGAATTCCAAAGAGTATAGCAGAAGGGATGAGCAGATGAGGAGCAGAACATTGAGTAGAGGAGAATAGTGTTGGGCTTATGAGAATAAAAGAGCAAACAGAAGACAGAGGTTAACTGTCCTAAAGAGTAATGATTTGCCTGGAGAAGGAGTGGTTCCCTCCTCCTTGGACATCTTTAAGCTGAAACTGGACAACCTCTTGCTAAGCAAGTTTCATTGGGCATTTCTTCATTTCTCAGTTGGACAACTCTCAGATTCTGTGATTCTGAGCTGGAAATGAGGGTTTGCTCTTTAGTAGTCTGGAATTCAATATCACTTGGATGGGGAGAATAAAAGGAGTTAAAGATTGATTGCCAAAGCAGAATGATTTCAAGCAAGAGCAGCAAGCAACAGCTTTCTGGACTAGGTCCACCAGTGGCATAAGCCCCACTTTTTAAACTTTTTGATGGAGAGTGTAATGGGGTATTGATCAGTGGACTCTTGAATAATTAAATACCCCAATTCACTTGACGAAATTATAAAGCTTTCATCTCTAGCAAGATTTCCTAACCTTTTCATATGCAAATGAAGCTACTGAAGTCTGAAAGGACCACACTATTAAATTTCATTGTCCCTAATTACCTACCCCTTACATCCTGCAAATGGGGCCATACAAAACCTAAGAGCTTTATGATTTCATCAACTGACTTAGGGCATTTAATTGCTCAAAATCCCCAAATCAACACTTCATTACACTCTCCCTCCAGCTAAATATTTGCAGTACCTGGCAAATCAATCGGGGTGCTTTTGGCACATTTATCCACAAGCACAGTTTTGGATACCTCTCAGTAACTTGTAGAGGCTAAAACATTAACCTTTAGATTGCTTGCCCAGCATTTTGTACCAAAAATTATACATGAAGCCCATATGGCATCATTCTTAGACAATTGAAAATTTAACAATATTTTGTTGAGGTCTGATTCTATTATAACTGGTATTCATACATAAATGGTTGTGCATATTTAGCACACATACAATAAGAGGCACTGAACTAGATTACCCTCAAGGCCCCTTCAAGTTCTAAATCTTTGATCCTATGTACAGTATATACAAATTCTTTAATTCAATGGTTGCCATTGAGAATGTGGAATTTGACAGGGTAAGGAATTCCCCAATTGAAGAAAATACAGGAAAAATTATACAGGTAAGGCTGAACACACATAATGGGTTTAAAAATACAAAGATGCTCCTTTAATATCTATAAAAATTATGATATTATTTGTCTAGTTCAATATCCTGTTTACCTAATGTCTAACTAATACTTTATCCCTGGATATCACTTCATTTTAACTCCATTGGATCTGACTGATACTCTGATTCTAACCTGGCTTCTATTTCTGAAATCTCTCTAGTTTTCTATGATTCTTCTTGACTTTTGTTCTCCATGAGTCCTGCTTCTGACCTTGGCTACTTCCTCTGGCCCCTTTAATCTGAAATTTCTACCATGTACCCCTGGCTACTAACTTTATTCAATCATACTATGACTTTGACCTGTCTGTGCAGGAATTTCTAAATTGAAACCTCTTTCCTCTTATCCCAAAGTAGGACTACTTCAGTCACCATTCCAGCTTCAGCTGGCTCTCATCCTTTTCAGATCTGAGACCAGCCAGGAAGGGGTTGACAAGCAAGCTGTACTTATTAAGGGCTTACTATATGCTAGGAACTGTGCTAGACACTGAGGATACAGATATAAGCAAAAAGAAAATGATCCCTCTATTTTTTCAAAACCCCTAACTTCCACCTTAGAATTAATTTTGTGTTTTGATTCCAGGCAAAAGAGTGGTAAGGGCTAGGCAATGGGGATTAAGTGACTTGCCCAGGGTCTCACAGCTAGGAAGTGTCAGGCTAGATTTGAACCCAGAAACAGGATTCTATCTCTAGGCTTGGCACTCAATCCACTGAGTCACCTCGGTGCCCCAATAATCCCTCTTCTTAAGATGCTTATATTCTAAAGGACAATAGCTAAAATGGATACTGAAAAAATGGAGGAGAGAAAGAAGGATGCCTCTAGGAGGAGGTATTGTGGTAAACTTCAGAGAGTCAGACATATTTCCCAGGAAAGAAATGAAACATTGCCATCCTGGGTCTATTCACCAAATATACCAATGACAGGAAAAAGAGACAAAAATTGAAGAAGAGTGTCAAAGCTACAATGGCCCCAGGCACTGAGGGAAATTTCAGGGTGAGAAGGCAGCTGAATTATAGTGGTCATATGCTAACACTTGGAAGCACAGCTGGGAGGGGAATGGAAGAGCACTTTTTTTTACTATAACTACTCTGGGTAAGTTCTATGTTCTTTTTTCCCTTTTGTGGGCATATGGGGGGCAGGATGGGAGAGAGATGGTCACCATCCAGGGACAGTTGTGATATATATTGAATGCCTTAAGAACTTCAACTTCTCTTGCTTAAATTGGCATTTCTCCAGAAGCACCTGTTCATGAAATTGGAAGAATGCCAGTTTGAGCAAGAAGAGTTGGAATCTCTGGTAGATTTAATAGGTAATGAATACCTCGGGCATTTCATAGGTCATGGGGACATGTAAATTAACTGAATGGATGAAAGATAATGATACCATTAAAAGGGGCCTGGCATGTTGGAGAAAGGAGGTAGGAGAGATTGGAATCACTAGTGACTTATAATGATATCTAGCATTTACAGGCACCAACTTATTGCTGCTTTTGATTTTTTGGCTTTATGTCCCTTACTCATCTACTCCCAAATCCAAACCCTCTGAAACTATTTCTAGTGGAGGGATAAGTTTCCACTATTGTATTAAGAGACTCTATATTGAAAGACAGATTCTTCCTCCAAGATACTTCAGCCCTATGCCTAATTTTTTATAGAGAGCATAAAAAACAATCTGGGGAAAAGAACTGCTTATATTAAAGATGACATGGACATGATGCTACCATTTTAATAAGGCCAAGTTCTCTATAGGAGTATAGTTGGACCATATTTTTTGTCGTAAAGAAAATTTAAAAAATATTTTACAGGTTTTTTTGTCTTGAATTAAAATATATAAATGAAATCAATCACACACCAGTACTGAGTGACATTAATTTTGATATAAATTATGTAATATGATGCTATGTTTGATTGAGCAGTTAGAGAAGTATAGGATATGGGGATCATAGTTAGAAGTTATTAGTTATCTAGTATTGTCTTTTGTGTGACATTTCTGTGTGGCAGAAAAGACTAGAACATATTTATATTTGATCTGTCACATAAAAAAGCTGTCAGTATGAAAAGCTGTTCTGTCATTTGGGTGCTTTGCATTATTTGGCATATACCATTATTCTTTCTAATCTTATTTCCTTAAGTGTTTTGTACTTTGTAGATGCTAATGGACATCACTAAAATTCACATTATGCCTGGTAAGTCAGCCATCAAAATCTTTTAAACTTCCCTGTTATTTTCAAGGATATTACCATCCTTTTAGTCACCCAGGCTCACAACCTTGACTTGATCCTTGATTCTTCTTTCTCTCTCACCTCCAGTATCTAGTCAGTTGTCAAATTTGGTCATTTCTACACTCACATTATCTCTCACCTTGATTTATGCAACTATCATTCTTGTTCCCCCATCAACTATCACTTGAATTATTGCAATAGCCTTTTATTTTATTTTAAATATTTATTTTAAATATTTAAATATTTTATTTTTTTAGAAAAATTTATTTTTTAGAAAAATTTTCCATGGTTACATGATTCATGTTTTTACTTTCCCCTTCATCCCTCTTCACTCCCCCCAATATCCAATGCATATTTCCACTGATTTTAACATGTGTCATCAATCAAGACTTATTTACATATTATTGATAGTTGCATTGGTGTGGTTGTTTCGAGTCTACATCCCCAATCATGTCCACATCAACTCATGTGTTAAAGCTGTGGTTTTTATTCTGTGTTTCCACTCCTGTAGTTCTTCCTCTGAATGTGGGTAGCGTTCTTTTCCATAAATCCCTCAGAATTGTCCTCAGTCATGCAATAGCCTTTTAAATCAGTCTTTCTCCATGTTTCAAACCATCTTCCACAGGAATGCCAACATGACTTTCTCAAAGCTCAAATTTGACCATGTCACTCCTCTTTTCAATAAACTACTATGGATTAAATTTGAACTCCTTTGCTTGACATTTAATGCTCTTCACAACCTGGTTCAGATTTACCTTTCCAAAATTACAGCACATTACTTTCCTTTGCACACTCTGCAGTCCAGCCAAACTGTTCTCATCATTCCTCATACATAATATTCTATCTCTAGTCTCCATGTTGTTGCATTTTTGAGGCTTGGTCCATACTGTAATATAAGGTGGCTAACAGAAACTTTTTGCTTCTGTAATTTCTAATGGTCACAAAAAGTCAATTAGAAGTCTTAGAATCTTCAGAAAGTCAGTTAGAACTTAAAGCTATGAATAGAGGTGAAGTTCCAACTGATGGGGCTTTTGCCTTCTGGCTTTTGCTGTGGCTGGAGGCTTTTGCTTTGGCTTAGCTTGTTGGCTTAGGCCTTTCAGCTTGGCTTTGGCCTAATTGTTGTGGCCTTGGCCTGTGCTTATTTTGTCTTGGGGAAATTTAAACCTATCTAATTTCTCTGGACCTCTCCCTGATCTCTCCATCCATATCCCTCCCCTTCCCCTGAATTTCCTATGGATCCTGGGTGGAAGGTAGGGCTTGGTGATTGAACATTGTGGGTTTAGTTTCTATAGACAAGTAGAGTATCCTCAAATAAGTTACCCCTAGTTTTAGTGATTTGTAAAAGGCAGTCAAATCTTCTGACTGGGAGAACAGGCTCTCTCAGTCTAAACCTCTCCTGCGACCCATCCCCCACCATCACCTTTCTCCCTAGCAGCAGTTAGAAATCCTGAACCTCTTTCCCTCTGACTAAAATGAGATTAATAAATCCCCTTGTTACCTATTCAAAGCCTCTGGTGAATCACTGTATAGAAGATTGAGGCAAGGGCTAAAGAGGGAAGGAATTGTTTCCCTTTTATTTCTTGAGAGAACTGGGGGCATCCATCTTGGCAGGAAGTACCTACCCAAGACTTCCTCCAGCCATCAGTTTGACTGGCAGGTATGGGCCCTCTCAACTCCTCCCTCAAGAGACTTTAGAAACTAACAAGAGAAACCCTCCAGCCAAAACCTAAACATTTCTTACTGGCCCTAATTTCCTCCCTGTATCCTCTGTCTCAAGCCTCTGGGAATAAACCTGTTTGAGCTGTCCTCTCCTACATACCCCATTTCCTTTATCTCCTATATACCTTCCCATACCTTTAATCCTCCACCAATCACCTTATAATCACCTATATCCCCTTTGTCCTTTTTTATAACAATATTCCTTTCTCATCTCTATCTCCTATCATCCTTAGTTATCTATGAAACTCAGTTCAAATGCCACCTTCTACAAGTAGTCTGTTTTTGAGTCTCCCCAGCTCCTAATTCTTTCCTACAAATTACTTTATATATATTCTGAAAATTATATGTTTCTATTATATACATATATGTGTTTGTATGCATATACACATTATATGTGTGTATATGTATATCTAAATACACATTTTTGTTTCCTTTTTTGGAATGTAAAATCCTAGAGGATAGGATATATGTAGGTATTCACACATATTTGTTTCCCTTTTAAAATGTAAGATCCTTAAGGATAAGGTCTGCTTCATCTTTGTATATCCAATGCTTAGCACAGTCTCACAAAGATGAGAGATTTAATGAATGTCTGTTGATTGATTGCTAGGTAAGCTGTGAGCCAACTCTTCTAGTTTAGAAAGCGTATGAGCTCTATTTTGGTTCTAAGGAGATAAGGAGAAGGCTTGGCCCTTCATTTGTGCTGTATCATATGACATGAAGTCATAAATGTGGGGTTAGAAGGGATGTTAGAGATGATTGGATTGTAGGATCATAGATTTAGAAACTGGCATGCAGCCGTAGGGGCCATTTAGTTCACCTCTTTTATTTATAGGAAACCAAATCCAAGAGAAGTGAAATCAATTGCCTGCATTCACACCGATAGTAAGTGGAAGAGCCAGGATTTGTAACCAGGATTCATAATTCCAACTCTAATGTTCTTTCCACTACTGCATTAGATCACTCCTTGGCTAAATACTTGGAACTCTCCTTCCGCTCTCTGCACTTCTTGTGACTTGGAGAAAATGAAAAGACTATTCAATAGATAGCTATTTTTATATCACAGGTGTTGCCTCCAAGTCTAAAGACACTATATAAAATCCAAATTCACCACTAGATATAATCTTTGTATCAAAACAGTGTAGAATGTAGATAAAGAAAATGAATCTCATGATTCAGATGTTAACAGTTGGCTCAGTAAAACAAGGTAGGAAAAAAGCAACATTTTTTTGAAATAACAACTCTATCCTCGGGCAGACAGAGTGGTAGAGTCAGATGATAACTAACCAACTGCCTCTGGAGTAATTGGAATATCTGGGTTTAAATTCCTTCTATGTGAACTAAGATGAATCATTTAACTTTGATGGCTTTTGAAATTGCTTCCAGATTGAAATCTCTCATCCTGTGATCAACATTTTAGGATTCAAACAGTTCTAAGTGATTATGTTTGTGATCTTAATTTTTCCAAAATTAAATCTGAACTTTTGCCTTCTAGATGAAAAGAATGGAATTTACTTTAAAAGGGTAGCAAAATATATTCAAATATGACTTTCTTTTCTTTTTAAAATAATATGTTTGCTTAATGACATGTCTTACAATAATCATTCTGAGTGGGATAGGGAAAAAGTCTTCACCTCTCCAAACAGAAACATCCTATGTTACATCATCATATAATATTTACCTGGTGAATATTGATATACACTGCAAATAATTTATTAATTTGGTCTAGAATATATCTGGTTGGCCCTCAGATTTTGGAACCAACCCATGTGTACCTCCTTGTCTTCCTCTATCAGAAGGGTCCATTGCACATGCATGGGAAAGTGAGCAGAAGAAAGAGTTTTTTCTAATGCCTACTGGGCAAGTTTTGCTCTAGCCTTTCCTATGAAGAGATGTTTAGAGAGCATTTTTTCCCTTGTCATTCAGTGGAAAGGTAATAGCCACAGGAGTGAAGAAATAAGACACTTAATCTATATGTTATGTGAAGGTGTGCTGGTAAATGCTTAACTGGAACTCTGGGGAAATGAATATATAACACACTTTTAAGTTTAACCTGCATCATTAACATCTTCTTCACTTTCTTTGGTCTAGACAATCAACAAAGCAATAAATCAATCTCTGACATGTATCATTTGTTGCTTTTCAAGGTGTAAATCCTCTTAAGTCAATTCAAGTTGGGTCAATCATGCCCCTACCTGCATGGAGATATTACAAACAAAAATTTTTTTAAAAAAAACCATGCAGAAGGAGATGGTTTTTATTCTAATGAGTCAGGGAAGTAAGTGATCTTGAACATATTTTGCCTTTCACTGAAGTCTTTAGACCTGGTACCATCCAAGAGTATCTACGAATGATACAGAGCCAATGCTCTCACTAACACTTATAAGCTTTGTAAAGCTTAAATAGTTAAGTACTCTTTGGGAGTAAGTTGAAAGACACATAGTCTTTTCAGGAATGTGACTGATGCTATTATAACTTTAGTGCTCATTTCTGCCTTGGATAAATATTTATTGTTTCAATGTTATTCTTTGTTTATGCCTGTAAGGCTAGGGAACAATTGAAAACCTAGGCCTAATTTAACATAAGTTTCAACTTGTCAGGTTGAATAGACCAAAGGAAGCAAGACTGATAAGATATCATTGAAAGTCTTCATGACTAAAACCCAATTTTGTGTAAGACTATAATGAGTATAGGAGAAGGCCCCCAAACTTACATATATAAATTCTCTTTTCCCCTGTGAATAAGCTCTAGAACACTCACTCTTGTGGTCTGGAACAGATGGTGACAGAGGAAAGAAGAGAAAGAGGGAACAAAAGTCAGAACTGTATGTGGCTAGAGAAAACTGGGGAAGTCAGGCAGTTGAATCAATAAGCCCAGGCAGATTGTGGTTGTGATTTAGTAATTATAGAATTTTTAAAATTAAGGGGAAAATAATGTTCTGAGGGCAAGAAAAAAACCAAAGTGGTGAGGGATGACTTCAAAGGATGCTTTACAAAGATTAATTGAAGAAACTGTGAATGTTTATCTTAGAAAAGAGAAAAATGTTGGGGAAACAGGATAGCTATACTTTCATGTGAAAGAAGTAGACTTTATTTTTCTCCAAAAAGCAAAACTAGGAGTTTCAAAGAGATAGATTTCAAATTAATATAATGATTTAGAGCTTGTCTAAAGCTCATGGGCTGTTTTAGAAGGCAATGAACTGTCCATTATTCAAGCGGAAGCTTTAGGATCTCTTCATGATTTTATTTGGAGCTTTCTTGTCAAAGATACTAAACTGATTTGCCATTTCCTTCTCCAGATGATTGTATAGATGAGGAAACAGAAAAAAGGGTTAAATGACTTGCCAGGGTCACACAATTAGTAAGTATCTGAAGCTGGATTTGAACTCAAGTCTTCCTGACTCCAGGTCCAGTGTTCTATCAACTGTTCCACCTAACTGCCTCACAGTTAATAAATGTTGGTTGGTTGATTGATTGATTGATTGATTGATTGGAGATGATGATGGGGACCATGACTCATCTAGACAAGGCTAATCTATCATGGAGGCATATTGGTGGTGAAGTGGATAGAGTGCTGGGTCTAGAGTCTGGAGGACTCATCTTTTTGAGTTTAAATCTATCCTCTGACATAACTGTATGGCCCTGGACAATTCACTTAATGTTATTTTTTTGCCTCAGTTTCCTCACCTGCAAAATGAGCTGGAGAAAGAAATGGCAAAACACTCTAGGATCTTTGCCAAGAAAATGTCAAATGGAGTCAGGAAGTCAGACAAAACTGAAATGATTGAATGACAACTTAAAATAGAGCACAGGTAATGGGACCAGCCTAGATAACAAATAATTCTGCCACTGGCCTTACCTCTCTTGAACATGTTTCCCCCAGCTGAGAACTGACTACTATTCTTAGCTGCCACTTCTCTCTCCCCACCAGCTTTTAGTTTCTTGCAGTGTGGAAAGGGCTAGCTGCGGAGAAAATGATGTTACATCAGGGCTGTTTTAAACATTCTTTTGAGACATGGATTGGACTCTATGTCATCTGAGGTACTGTCCAATTCCAAGATTTTGTGATTCTGCACTCTGGAGTAGTGCCAAGGAGGAACTGTATTGCCCAGGAAGCTGACCTAGATTAGTACAACTTACCACAAAAATCTTTACAGTTGAAAACACCTTGAGGGCAGGGATTTGGTTTTACAGTATTTGCCATTGCATATTGATCAACTGAACAGCTAGGAGAGCACTTTCTACATGGTAGACTTTTTATAAATGCATTTTAATTTAATTTAGCAAAATGCTAAGAATATATAAAAACTTTTTCTGAAGATCTTCTAAGAATATTTTTAAAAGGCAGAAGCATAGAGGACACATAATTACTGCAGGTCAAAAAACTGGATCCCATTAACTCTCAGCCATAAATCCTGAGATGAAGCAGTTACAGAAAGTTACCTGACCTAGAGCTTTAAATTGTTGTTGTTGTCTTACAAGAACCTTCTCTCTTGGGCTTCTTGTTGAATTAAAAAGGATGAAGAAGGGAAAGGGGAGTGAGGAAATAACAGAAAGGTGCTAATTATCTCTGTGGGGAACATACTAATAAAGCAAAGGGAGTCACAAAACCAACTTTTTAGTGCTGTTAGTCAGGGCCTCATGGTAACCTCCTCAGTTAGCACTCTACACTCTAATTGTTTTGTCAGCACTGTGACCTACAATTTGAGCTTCAAGGAAGAACTACTGTCATCTCTACTTTCCCCTAAGGAATAATGTACTTGTCCAGGTAAGTTAATTCTGAACTTTTGGACCATTATGGTCCCATAAAAATATGCCCTTAAAGTATTCATTTGGCTTGGTACCCCTTTAATATTCATGTTTGCATTTTATTCTTTGAGAATTTATTATTACAGGACTATAAATTATCTAGAAAAATAATAGGATAAGAATATTATAGATTTAGACTTGGAATAACAGTAGTTGCTTACTGATGAATGAATAAATGAATCTACAGGAAAAAGAATGAATGAACAAAGGAATGAATGAATCAATGAATGTCTAAGATGGAGTATATCTCAATTGTATGTAAACAGACCAGCAGAGGCAATAACTTGCCTCCAAAGCTTATATTTTATTCATTGTTTTATCCCCAGCCTATCAACTACTAATATTCCCAAAGGAGTTTGGAAGGTGTAAAACTGACTAAATTGAAACCAATCACCATTAAGCCAAATAGAGAGGTTTATTAAGGAAAGGAACTTTTGAGTCAGGAAGTATTTGTCAAATAAGAGAGGCAAGATTTCTTCCATAATCTGCCTGGAAGTCACAAACCATTTTAAGAGCTAAGATGCGGAGAGAGTCAAAGGGAAGAAATTTTTGCTGATCCTAAGCTAAGGGTTATAGCTGAAAGAGTTTTTGTAGCACTCCAGCTAAAGAGAGTGAAATATTACCCAGTCAAGCCAGTGGGTAAAGCTAAAACAAGTCTACAGCTGCCCATTGAAGAGTGAGTCTAGGAGGCCAGTGAGTCAACTAGCATTTAAGTGTTCACTATTTACCAAGTCCTGGTATCAACAGAGATACCAAGAAAACAAAAAATAATCATTCAGCAGACATGTCCTGATATGAGCCTGGCAGTGGTGTAATCATGTCTGGTAGCCAATATCCAGCATCTTACCAACCCAGTCTAGCAGCATCAGAGTCTGCTAAGGACCCAGCATTGCCACCAAATGACCTGTTTGACTCAGACCAACAACATAGCTGATCAACTAGCAGAGATATTGCACATTAAGTCAACTCAACTGAACAACAGGGTGACTTGCAAACTGTAATAATAATGAGAGTCTTTAATGAATGATAGAAGAGAGAGAGAGAGAGAGAGAGAGAGAGAGAGAGAGAGAGAGAGAGAGAGTCAGTCTATGTGGTGAGTCTCTTCTCCAGCTCTCCCCTGGGGCCAAATATACACTGGGAGGCTTTAAGGGGGTGTCAACTCGAAACTGGGTGACCTGGATGGTCGTGCCATGCCACAGGAGTTGGGGGTGAGGCTTCCCTATAAGATGAGGTATGTGGTACCCCAATCTGATTCTGAATAAGGACAGAGTTCACACAAACCTCCCCCGATCAATTAAATTCACAGCGGGTGGTCTGGCTTCAAGATGGAGGCAGCCAGACCAAGCTGTTTTTCCCCTCTCCCTCTTTGTCTCTCAGGCACACTGGAATGCTATCTGACTGATGAATGGCTTTTATTATTTGCAATTCAGGGATTGGGGAAAGGGGTGAAGGGCAGAGGGATTTTGTGGTGCCTCTTCTCTATTCTTATAGAGTTCATTGCTTAAGTGGGAACCTTAATGGCTCCCACTACTAAGCTTCTTCCCCCTCGTCCCTTCTCCTTCTGTTTCTATTTCTATTTTTCTGTTTCTATCCTTTTCTATAGTTGTAAGTTTTTGACTGAAAGGGTCTTTCAGCAAGGTTGTGTAATGGGTGAAGGAGAGTGAGGAATTGCTCCCAAAATGGAGTCCAAAAACTTAGCTGACTCGATGATTGAAGTCTTGATGGGTGAGATGCAATGGAATGGCTTTGATCAGGGAATCAGGGTTTCAATTTCCAAAGAAAGATCCTCAGGAAGCCCTCAAGACTGGATCTGAGCTGGGATGTCCTCCTTCTTTCTCCTCCTAGTCCTCTGCCAGAAGTCCTCTCTTCTTCTTCCTCAGAGAAATCTCCCAGAATTCTCTCTGGTCTCAACTGTCAGCAATTGTCACCAACTCCTTCTCTGAATCCTTTTGTCCCATTCCCCTTGCACAAATCCCATCCTTACACGACACCATGTCCTATAATGAATGTTGTGAGAACTCTCTGGAGAGAGGAAAAGCCTGTGATTTCCAGAGTTATTTTATCTCAGCCATGTGTATTCCCTACACATGTGCTGTAATGCAGGATTTATGCAAGATCTCTTGCATTTGCAAAATTACCCTAAGCAATCCTGGCAGTTAGGAGAATGGAACTTTGGCCCAGCAAGGGCCAGTTCCAAGAACTGACTGTTGGATTTCCCTTGGGGCCCCAGGTTGTGGGTTGTGGATCATGAGTAGGAAATTAGGTTAGGTCAGCCTAGGTACAGGGACACCCCTAAACCAAATCATCAACCTCATCTGTCTAGCTGGTGGACCACTTAACATCAGGGCAGTGGAAATTATCCCTGGCTGAGGGGCTGGTTCCTTCAGCCTGGTCTTACCTTCTAGGTCCATTGTCAATACTGGCCAGTCACCCTTAGCAATAGCTTCTCCAGACCCTAACCCTCTTTCCTCAGTTTTCCCTCCTGTGTTTAAATAAACCCTTAGCCTGATACTGTGAACTTCTATAGTTATTTATAACATCGTCCAGGGCTAAGGGGCTGAGGAGAGGGAAGACTCCAGAGGAAGTATTGGCCAGGCATCCATTTTATTCAGGAAGTGTGTCAGCTTCACTTCCTGTTGGTTACTGCTTTCACTCCAGCAGGGAGGGGCTCCTCACTCTCTACCTTAAAGGAGCCTACAGACAGCAGGGAGACGGACTGGGCAACACTGCTCAGACATACACATCCCTGGCTGTCACAAATCTTCAATTACTGTAGTTGTACGTTCCCTGGCCCAGGTGACTCACTGGTACCACCAGCTCCCCTGATATCAGCCATTCTACCCCTTATTACAGTGCCTTAGTACCATTATACTTTAAGTGAATGCTTACTCTTTTCCCTCCTAGATTCTAGGTGTATTTATAGGAGAATGTGTTCCTAGTGTTGGGGAAAATGCTTTCTTGGCTGCTGTCCTCTCAAAAAGTACTAGAGTTCATTGCTGGGGGTTCCTTTCCTGCCATTATTCAGCTAGCTACATTCCCATTAGACTCAAGGCTTATAGACATCTTTATTTCATAAGACCCCTCTATAAATCCCTAAATATTCATCTTAAGAAAGATACTCACCACCACCACCACTCTCCCAAGAGCAGGAAAGAAGAAACAAAAAGAGGAGGGTGAACCTAGGCTCAAACTTGCCTACGTAGTACACATGCTTTAGGTGTCATGTGCCCATCAAGGCTAGAGTAGAGGGTTAGAATAACCTGTTTCTTTCCTCAATCCCCTCTTGGAAAGCAGCTTGACACAGTTCTAACATGATTTTCAGCTAGAAAGCAAGAGAAAGGGTAAGGGTTTGTTTGTTGCCTCTGACTCATTCACAGCCACTAAAGAGACTTTTCATCATCTCAGAGTATAAACCTTTTGCCCTGAGTCACACCTAACTGTAAGAAGGACCCATAGTTACAACATAGTTAACTAGAAATAATAATGAAATTTTGTGCATATTTTATAGAATGGACTCTCAAGGCCAAGTCAATTTATATATATATATACATATATTATTATATATCATATATGTAAATCATATATAAATATTAGAGAAAATCAGAAGTTGACCAGAGGACATGAAATATACACATATATACATGTTTTCTCCAGTAGAATATAAGCTCTTTGAGGAAAGAGATTTTTATTTTTGACTTTGTATCAACGAATGCTGAGCACTGCACCTGGTGAATATGAGATGCTTAACAAAATCTTTTTGATTGGGAAGAAAAAAAGAAATTTTATAACAAGACTTTATAGAGGGAAAAGCAAGCAATTATAATCTTAAATGGAAATGAGAGGAACTAGCCAATAAAATGGTGGAGGTTGGCATAGTGGATTCGAAAGAAAAATCCAATCATTAGGTATATACAAAAACACATAAAGATTTGAAAGAAAGAGATGAAATATAATTTATGCCACTACTGGATGAAAACAAAAAAAAAACAAAAAACAGAAACATTACTCAGTATCTCAGCAACAGTGGAAATATGTATGGTTGAAAAAGACAAAAAAGGAAACTACATTATTCTTGAAGGCACCATAGACAAGGTCTAATTTCTTTGGCACATTGTCTCCATCTGGAGTTGCTCCAGGAGAATCTCCTAGTGTATTTATAGCCCATGGAACAATGTCCTCTAAATCCCTCTGGACTAACATGGATTGGATTTGATCCTAGTAACTGACCTCCAGTGATAATTTTCTTTCTGGCTAATTGCCCCCTATTTGGAATCATTCCAGGAATATCTTAATATTATCATGGTGTGACCCATGTTTAGGTCTCACCAAATATAAGTAATGTGATCTCCAGCTTGTGTACAAGTACTCAAGGCACCAAATTCATATCAGGTACAGGAAAACCTCTGTTTATTTTATTTTTTAAAACTCTTAATTTCAATCTTAGAATCAATCCTAGTTGTCGGTTCCAAGGCAGAAGAGTGGTAAGGGCTAAACAAGTGGGATTAAGTGATTTGCCCAGGATCACCCAGCTAAAAAGTATCTGAGTGAAGATTTGAACCCAAGACCTCCCATCTCTGGGTCTGACTGTCAATCCACTGAGCCATCTAGCTGTCCTGAGAACCTTTATTTTAAACCAAAGAAAATTCGTAAGACTCACAGTATCCTAAAAACAAATATAGAAACCCATTGTATGCTATAGAAGGAAAATGAATTTGGGTTGCCATTGGGATTACTATTTAATATACCAGGGAATCCTCTTTTCCACAGTCATTTACAGTTACCTTCCTACCCTACCCTGTCCTTTTTTTTAGATTCCACTCCTAAGATTAATATACTTTGGGAGTTTCTGAACCTACAGTCCCTTTCCTGTTCTATCTATATTGTCAGAGTAATTCATAGGTTTCACACGCCAGAAAAGGATGCCCTATCCTTTCACCAAGAAGTATGCTCTATTAGGAAAACCACTTTTCTCTATAAGTTCAAGATTCCAAACTCTTAAACTTGGGAATTTAAATTTGAGATTACTATGAATCAACTCCCCGAGGCAGAACTTCCTTCTTAGTATGAGTAGGAGTTTTGTGATATGCTTCTGCCAGATCTATCTCAGTGCTCCTAATTCCTACCCACTTCGATCTAGAATAGACTATTCACATGTCTCCAAATTGATTAGAGAAAAGCAGAAGTTGGCCAGGGGACATGAGATAAAAGAACATCCCTCTCTGGCTACCAGGACAAGCATATGCAGCTCTCAATATGTGCCTCTATTAAGTCACATCACTTTCTTCTTGAGTAAGGAAACTAACTCAATGGGCACAGATTTTCTCTTTGGCTGGGTGCAGCTCCATAGCTACCTCTGCCAGACACTTCTGCCACAAATTACCATCAACTATTCCTGGTTTGGAAGGGGAGGAAAAAATTGTCTTGCTCATTCACTATTTGATTCATTCTAGAAAATGCAAATTAAAATGCAAAGAGGGAGCTCTGAGAAAAAAAAAAAAAAGCATGAGACAGGAAGAGCTCAGCTGTGCACTCTATTTTAGAGACCAAGGGATCAAGTTCTCCAATAAGAATTTGTTCCCCTATGTCTTTCATCTTTAGTTCTCAATGTTCTATCAACAAGGTGCCACTTGAGCATGCCTCATCTCTCATGAAGAGATACCCTTAAATGCTTCCAAACAAAGATAATGTCCTATGATCAAATCAAACTGATTTGAGAACTCATCAAATTGATCAGTCTCCTCTGATAGTACCTCTTATAGTTTTCACCTAGTAAAACATTTGTTTTTCTAATTTTCTTCCCCATCACTTGTAGCAGTTAATGATTTACTTCAGAAACATTTGGAGATATGCAAGTACTTGTAAACAGTTACAAAGTGGGGTTAGTAGACATTATTCCAAAGCTTCACTGTCTTGTGTAGAAGACGGACCATTCTATTTTCTCTTATGTGGAGGAGGGACCATTTTATTTTCCCTAAACAATGTCATTTCAAAATCTAGCCTTTTAGAACAAGAAGGGAGTTTTTTTTTTGGCAGTATCATTTTTGAGCATTGTCTTTTGCCAAATTCAAGTTTAAGAATTCCCAAATTGTAGAGTTTGGGGACCAGATCTTCTAGAAACTGGAGTAGATTTCTGATGAGTTATATGCTTGGAAAAAGAAGAGAATTGTCCACATTATTTCTACATAGCGTCTTACTTGGAAAGTAAAGCCAGTGTGTTGTTCTAACAGTATAGGATCTTCAGAAAAAGGGATTTATTATTCAGCAACCCCTGGAGTTGCCTGATAGACTTAAAATTCCTTGAACTTAGATTGTTTGATTTTTCCTCTGAACTCGTGGGTCTGATTTCTAATCAACTTTAAGTGTTGAGAACTTATTTTGGAAGATCTCTATTCATTTTGGGGGCACATCTGAGACTTGGCTTCCTTCTGAAGATGGAAATATCAAATTTCAAATACAGAAAAAACATAAAAAACTTAAGGGCTATTTTAAATTTAAGTTTACTCCTAGGCATCTTGACATATAGTGTTTGGTATAATATCATTTTTAAGGGTCGTGGTTTCATGAAATTTATTTTTAAAAATGTATCAAATTTACAAACTAAGTTTTGCACTTTTTAAAAAGAATTTATGATAAATAAAATATTAAATTGGATAAGGAAAAGAGAAGATGAAACTGGCTATGAAGGATTTTATTGTATCTAATATTGCTCCTACTTATAAAATCCTTGATGATACAATTCACTTTCTTTTTATTAGTGTATCATATTGTAGATTTCATGTGATACTAACCTGAAAAAATATGTATGTACACATATAAACAGCCTTGCATATTTTAATTACAAAGGTTTTCCTAAAACTTCATTTAAAATGAAAAATTCTATTACATATATTTTATAGTCAGCCAATGTATGTTAAGAATTCTTTTTTAATTTCCTTTTTATTCTTTTTTTTCCACAAGGAATAGTTCCAGGGTAAAAGAGGAAAGGGAAATATTTAGAAATGAAGGTGATATAAAAACAAAAGAAATTGAACCTGTGATTTCATTGGTATAAGGTCTCTGACGTAGTTATTCCCTTGACCATTATAGGTTGGCACCCTCTTTCAAACTGCTAACCTTTAAGAAGTTGTGTACAATAGAGAGAAGTTAAATGATTTGCCTGGGGTTATGAAGTTAGTCTATATCAAAGGTACAGTATAAATTCATGAAATATCTACTTCACCATGTAGCCTCTCAAAGTGGCATATTTGTCTTTTCTCCAAAGCAACATATATTAACAACTTTTTAAAAAACAAAGTGAAGGATTCTATTTTATTCAATGATTATAATAGCAGGGGGTGGGACTCTAGGGGAAAGGGGAAATCATTATTAAAAGAAACACCATTAATAAAGTTTTAATAAAATAAAATGAAATATTCTGTGTACAAAAACCCAAAATCCAATAAACACATTTGGGGACTGTTAGCCTCCCTGAAGTAAGAGGTCATTTAAAATATGTCACAAAGCCCCATTGTAATTCTTGGAAACAAAGCAAAAACTATTTCTTGGAGATAATGTCTTAAATTCATGTACACAACAAAAGATGTTGGCTTACAATTTTATGATGCCACTGTGCTATGAAATTTTATTATGGCAATCATACAGTGATGACCTTAGAATGTAAGCCATTTGTTTAATATGAAATCTTTGAAAGAAGAAAAATATATGTAGTTCTACTTTGAAAAATGATTATTGAAAACAAAAGTGTTAAAAACATTTCTTTCCATTCATAGCAAGTAATTTTATTCCTTTTTTATCATCACTATTCAATTTATTCTCATGACAACCCTATAAGAAGCAGGCAGCAGTATTCCCAGTTCACAAGTGAGGAAACTGAGGTTCAGAGAGATTAAGTTATCTGTCCATGATTAAACAGCTTGTCAGAAGCAAGATTCAAATCTGTTTTCCTAAATCTATGGCTTTTTCTGAATATAAATTGTTTCTTCTCATTGTTTTAATATGCCCATTTGGAATGCTAAATAGCCATTCTCATTCTAAACATGACTAAATAGGTAATTACCACAATCAAATAAAGAATTACTAATTAGGAACTTTAGAATGCTTTACTATATTTATCACTGCAATAACATTAATGCTGGCTTCTATGTGACCCAAGAGAGAAACAATGCTCTGAAAGTCTGTGACACAGGTCATATTCAATTCAATTTTAAAATGTTTCTAGCTGTGCTAGAATCTGAAAATATATATTGGTAAAAGTAAACAGTTCTTTCCCTCAAGGAGCTTCCATTATTTGAGTGATAATATATGTATAACCCAGTGCAATTGCTTGTCAACTCTGGGAGGGAAAAAGGGAGGGGAACAATAAGAATCATACTATTATAGAAAAAAATTTTAATTAAATTAAATAAAAAAAGAATCTTCCATTAAAAATGGAGAAGATTAATACAAATAATAATGAAATGAGGAGGAATAAGGCCCTTGCAAAGGAAAAGCCTAAACAATACTGGAAATATATGAAAAGAGAAACTGGGGGTTAGTATATCATTAATTATTACTTATCAAATAATCTCTTATATATGGAATAAAGAATATATATTATATATAGAAACTGACTAAGGAACAGTGGTTAGAAAGACTTCCTGAAAACAAAACTCTAGAGGACAGGGTCATATTGGCAGAGGAACAGGAAAAAATACAGCTGAGCTCTTTCCCAAAATTCCTCCACAAAGACCTAGAAAATGCACCAAACCAAATCTTAATTGATAAATTCAAGAAGAAAAAAGTTAACGTAATTTTTTTCTAACCCAAGTATAAGGCGACCGAAAGACAGGTCTGTGCACACTAGGGAAGGGAGTTTAACCAGGAATAGAAATATAGAGTGGTCCAACACAAGGATGGAAAGAAGGCTGAGGTTTGTGCACTGAGGCAAGAATACCTGCCAGACCCAAACAGAGTTTTCTGAACTTGTGCAGGTTAAAGGAGAAGAGACCAATTGGCAGCACTTGTTGCTCACTACCCAGTTCTTGATCACAGATTTAATGTGAACTGAAGGGAGGACCTGTACCTGGGACAGGAGGTTGGGAGGAGGTTAAGGAGCAATCCCCAAGTTATAAACAAATAGTAGCTATTTATCGCTGACCCCAGAGTGGGAGATCTAATCTAACCTCTGGTCCAGGCTGAAGCTTGCAGTATAATAATCAAGGCAGGAATCCCAGAATAAAAGAGGATTTAGAGTTCTGTTTCTCAGAACCAGCAGAATGTTCCAACTGATTGATAATGGTTAAGTCCAGCAACAGCCTACTGGAAGTATTGCCAACATTTATAGTTCCAAACTCAGACCCAAAATCATGTCAGGGCCTAGCTCAGACCAAGAGAGTAATGATCAAATTTTGTAATTTTTGATCTTCATTAAATCACATTGGAAGTACTGCAAGTTTACCAGTCAATGAGATTCTGGAAAAAGAATACTCAGTACTCCCAAAAAAGAGTAAAAGGAGCAAATAGGAGAAAAGCTCAACCCAGATATTACTCTAGCAATAAATACAGTCTGACCCTAATATAAAGTCTGAAGTCAGGAAGTAAACTAGAGGAATGAACAAAAAACAAACAAAAAACTATAAAAAATTATTATAGTAAGAGGAATTGTTAAAACACAAACCCAGAAAAAAAGTGAATGATTCCAGAATATCTACAAGTAAAGACTCAAAGAAAAATATAGAATGAGCATACATTCACTAAAATTCCTGAAAAATAAGATGAAGCAAGAAGTTTTTTTAAATTTGATTGATATTTTTTAATTACATGTAGAAACAAAGTTTGATAATTGTTTTCTCACATTTTGAAATTCAGGTTCCTTACATCCCTCCCTTCCCTCTTCTACTCTATTTGGTAAATAATTTAATATAGGTTATATCAGTTATAGTTTCCATTATAACCATATACCATAGTTTGTTCAGCCATTCCTCAAGTGATGACCACTTTTTTCCATCTTATATTCTAAAAAAATATAAATTCACAGCAGCTCTAGTAGTGTAATATTAATCTTGTTTCTCCATATTCCTATCAGCATTTAATTTGGTCAACTTAATCCATCTGGTTCTCAGTTAATATACATTAGCAGGAAATATATTTAGCTATCCTGGTACTTGGGCAGCCAATACAATCTGTAGCCAAGACCATATATTTTTAGAATCAAGTCTTCTCAGCTTGGTCATACTCAGTAGAACTTTTGTTCCGATGCCAAAAGCCCTCAGAAATACAGGAGTAGCTCCATATTGTGATGAGTGTTAAAGTAAGACTTTTGCAGAGTATTTTTGCTCTCAGCCATTCTTGTACCACTAGAAACTATGTTTGGATTATGTGTATGCTCAAGCTACAATCTACTACTTAAACTCATGTAGGTGTGTGGGAGTTCTTTCAATATCTTTCATATTTAACTTATCTAAAGTTCTATTCATCTCCTTAACTTCTTTCTTCTTGTTTTTGGTTGGTTTTATCTAATTCTGAGAAGGGGAAATTAAAGTCCCCTGCTATTATTATTTTGTTATTTATTTTCATCTGTAATTAATTTTGTTTTTCTTTTAAAAATCTGGATGCTGTAACACTTGGTGAGTATAGGTCTAATATTGATTACTTCATCATCCCCAGTACCCCACCCCAATATAGTTACCCTGCCAATCACTTCCTATTATGTCTATTTCTCCCCAATTCTATTAGAGATCATAGCTGCTACCAATGTCTTCTCTTGATCTGCTGAGGCACAGTATATTCTGATCTAGCCCATCACCTTTACTCTATGTGCATTTCTCATTTTTCATTCTATTTTCAATGTATTTTGTCTTGTAAACAGCTTCTTTTCCATCTTCCCATTCTCTTTTGGGAAGGTAAACAGCACACTGTTACATCCTTGTTTTTTTATCCTTTCTGCTATCCATGTTCTTCCCAGGAGTGAATTTATCCCATTTACATTCACTGACATGGTTATGAACGGTGCCTCCTCCCTGTTTGTTCCCTTCTTCTCTGTCTACCATATCCCTTCCCAGATGTCTAATTTCTTTTGACCAATACCTCTCTTCACACGCCTTCCCTTATCCTCTCCCCTTGTCCCCATAGTTCTGAGTTCCAAAGTTCACTCCCTTGTCCCTTCCCCTTTACCTTTTAATTCTTACTCTATCCACCTTCCAAAAAGCCCTCCCTTATTTCCACACATATGCCCTCCTGCTTCTTCTTTTTTTTATTTTTTTTTTATTTTAAACCCTTAACTTCTGTGTATTGACTTATAGGTGGAAGATTGGTAAGGGTAGGCAATGGGGGTCAAGTGACTTGCCCAGGGTCACACAGCTGGGAAGTGTCTGAGGCTGGATTTGAACCTAGGACCTCCCGTCTCTAGGCCTGGCTCTCAATCCACTGAGCTACCCAGCTGCCCCCCCTCCTGCTTCTTGATAAGAGTTTGATACTAAAAAAATTTTCCCTATCTTGTCCTGAGTTCCTCCCTTATCCTCTCACTTTATTTCCCCACCTCTTGATATGTTCTCCCTCCTAGGTATTCCTTTATTCCCTCTCCTAACCCATCCTTTCTTCCCTTATTCCCTTAGTCCCCTGAGGGGACTCCTAATCCCTTCCTTTTCTCATCCCCCTTCCATCTTGTTTCTCTGTAATGTTAAGATTTTTACCTTTCTAATTGTGTATGTTGAGCTATTCCCCAATCAATAAATGGGCAAGGGACATGAATAGGCAATTTTCAGATAAAGAAATCAAAACTATCAATAAGCACACGAGAAAGTGTTCTAAATCTCTAATAATTAGAGAAATGCAAATCAAAACAACTCTGAGGTATCACCTCACACCCAGCAGATTGGCTAAAATGATAGAAGGGGAGAATAATGAATGTTGGAGGGAATGTTGCAAAATTGGGACATTAATGCATTGCTAGTGGAGTTGTGAACTGATCCAACCATTCTGAATGGCAATTTGGAACTATGCCCAAAGGGCTTTAAAAGACTATCTGCCTTTCGATCCAGCCTTTTGATCCACTGCTTGGTTTATACACCAAAGAGATAATAAGGAAAAAGACTTGTACAAAAATATTTATAGCCACACTCTTTGTGGTGGCAAAAAAATGGAAAATGAGAGGATGTCCTTCAATTGGGGAATGGCTAAACAATATCTGTTGGTGATGGAATACTATTGTGTTCAAAGGAATAAAGAACTGGAGGAATTCCATGTGAACTGGAATGACCTCCAGGAATTAATTGATGCAGGGTGAAAGGAGCAGATCAAGGGGAACATTGTACACAGAGACTGATACATCGAACATAATGGACTTCTCTACTAGCAACAATGCAAGAATCCAGAGCAAGGCTGACGGACTTATGAGAAAGAAAACTAGCCACATGCAGAGGAAGAATTGTGGGAAGAGAAACAGAGAAGAAAAACTGCTTGAACACATGGACTGATGGGGATATTATTGGGGATGTAGACACTAAACAATAACTCTAGTCCAACTATCAATAATATAGAATTAGGTCTTGATCAATGATACATGTAAAACCCAGTGGAATTGTGAGTTGGCAAAGGGGGTTAGGGGAGTTTGAGGCAGAGGGAAAGAACATGAAACATGTAACTATGGGAAAATATTCAAACTAAAAATTAAAATAAATAAATAAATAGTTGTGTATGTTGTTCTTTCTTTGTCCTATTTCTGATGAAAACAAAGTTCTTTTTTTTAAAAACCCTTAACTTCTATGTATTGGCTCCTAGGTGGAAGAGTGGTAAGGGTGGGCAATGGGGGTCAAGTGACTTGCCCAGGGTCACACAGCTGGGAAGTGTCTGAGGCCGGATTTGAACCTAGGGTCTCCGGTCTCTAGGCCTGACTCTCAATCCACTGAGCTACCCAGCTGCCCTCCTTAAGACATTTTAAGACTGAGCTTCCCCCTGAAAATAAAGTTCTAGTGCTACCAGCTCTCCACTCTCTCCTCCCCTCATCCATAGCAGTTCCTCCATACATTCCTCCTTATATAAGATAGCCATTTCACCCTACCTCCTCCTACACTATTCCACTACCATTTTGGTTCACTCTATTATATATACCTTGATCTCAAATCTTCCACACATAAATGCCCCTTCAAAGTGCCCAAGCAAAGATGTAATTTCCAGGAGCCATAGGTGACATTTTCCCATATAAAAATCAAACAATTTGAACTTTTGGGTTGCTTATGATTAATATATCATTACCTTTTTTTGTTGTTTATATATACATTTTTCTGATGAGTTCTGGGTTTTTCCCTAGGAATAAATGAATCTCCTTTAATTCATTAAATATTCATTTTTTAACCTTTTATAATTATGTTCATCTTTGCTGGATCTGTTATTCTTGGTTGTAAGTCCAGTTCTTTTGCTCTGCCAAATTCTGTTTGATATCCATATTATCTATATTGGTATTCATATAATATCACATTTTCATTCTAAAGATATTTAATTGATTTTTTTCTGTCCTGTTCCAATATCAGCACAACTTTGAAGCATTAAATTAATGGGGTGGATAATTTCATTCATAAGGACTAAAATGTGCTGATGAGCAATGCAGGCAGAGCTGTCAGTCACTCCAGAGCTTGGGACTCTAAAAATTCTTTCCTTTATACCATCCCAAAGATGTGGGTATAGTTTTCTTTCCCAGAAATCCATTCATACTTTTTTAATTTTGGTGGATATGGTTTTCTTTTCAACTTCAGCATAGGTTGTTATGAAATTTTCCATGGAAAAGAAGTAATTGCAAACTACTCATCATATTCACTTATTTCCATGTTTTTCTAAGACTTAAGTCTCAAGGAAATTGGAAAGGATAGAGAGTATCAACTGTTTTCTCTCTTGGGAAAACCAGTAACATTAATAAACTCTCATCTCCATTAAATGTAGGGTTCAACTTCCCTTGAGTTTGCACTTCTAAGATCCTCACTCTTACAAGACCTCAGTATAGAGTATCTTCCCCTTTCTAGTTGATAGGTCCACCTTTCTATCTCCCCTATTTACCAAAAAAAAAAAAAGAATTGCATTAATTTGATAGCTATTTGTTTTTGTTTTTTTTAAACCCTTACCTTCCATCTTGGAGTCAATACTGTGTATTGGCTCCAAGGCAGAAGAGTGGTAAGGATAGGCAATGGGGGTCAAGTGACTTGCCCAGGGTCACACAGCTGAGAAGTGGCTGAGGCCAGATTTGAACCTAGGACCTCCCATCTCTAGGCCTGACTCTCATTCCACTGAGCTACCCAGCTGCCCCCAGCTATTTGGTTTTAATTTGGTTTCAAATGTGTAACAGGAAAACCCTCAAAACATCACATAAAAAAATGATAGTCTAATGAAGATCACTCAGTCTACCTTCAGGGGGGGAAGGTAAAGGTCAGGAAGTAGATGAAGGCAGATTAAATATTGGAATAGGTCTCTACCCAAAAGATGCCTAAGCTAGTCTCAACAAGACCTCTATGCCTTCATGCCAAAGTAACTGTAGCAATCTCAAAACTGCATTGTGTTTTCTGCTATTTAGGGCACCATTCACCCTAGTAGGGGAACTCTGCCAATTATCCCATTGTACAACCCCAAAATTAAGACTGTTCTGGACTCCTAGGGAGTCCAGCATCACACTGTTCTCTCCATCTCGGCAAATTTAGTAGCTTATTTAATAGTAATTTCTTCTTCCTCATGGGGTTTTATGCATAAAAGTTAATCCCAAGTCTACCATACCTTCAACATTTTTCCTACTGAAATTGTCCTTGAAATTTGATTGCCTTGATTGCCTTAGGGAACTAAGACTAGACGCACTGATGTAACTCTGTGGTCACCTGGGTACAAAGCAGTTCAGACACAAGGGGCTAAAATCCTCTCTGGGGCTTTTTAGCATAAACAGCATAAACAATACTGGAAAGCTGTGCCCATCTCAACCAGTGTTTTATATTGAATAACTTCCCTTTCTTGCTCTGAATGCCCTTCCTCCATTATGACTAAGGAAACCTCCTTTTGTTAATTGTTTGATAAATTATATTTATCTCATTTCATTCTAAATGGGAACAAAAACTAAAAAGGGCCTGGCCTGAATCAGACTAGATCATTGCACTTCATTAGGAAACATGTTTTATTTCAAGTTGCATCCTTAGAGCTAAGATGGAGGATTAAAGGATACTCCACTTAGCTCAAGTTGCAAAGTATCTATGGGAACCAGCAGAACTCAAACCAGCCCAACATGTTGCTACTTGGTCAAAGGCAATGAAACTGAAGAACAGTGGCCTAGTCTGAGCCACTACACACAGGTTACAGGTATAAAAAGTAGAGAGGACAAAAAACCTATGCACTCCAATGTGGCAATAGAGTACCTGAGGCAGTGAAGAAGCAAAATAGGAGATTAGACCAGCCTAAGCTACTCTGCATGTGTAGCAAAGGCAGAAAACACACAAAACCAAAGAACTTCCATGTGGCTTGTGTCAGTGAAGTAGCAGAGTGCCTGATGCAGCAGAACTCATAAAAGGGGAGCTGCCCAGACCAAGTCACTTGGCAAGGGAAGAGAAACAGCAGAGTAGGGACCAGCTCAACCCATGAAACAATAGGGGAAATGGTGGCATGGGGGAGCTGAATTTAGCTGGACAAAAAAGCTGCAAACCAAGGGGGAGCTAAGTGTTGCAATGGATTGAGTGCCAGGCCAAGAGGTAAGAGGTTCTAGGTTCAAATATGGCCTCAGACAATTTCTAGCTTTAGGATCCTGGGCAACTCAGTCCCCATTGTCTAGCCCTTACTGCTCTTCTGCCTTCAATACACAGTATTGAATATAAGATGAAAAATAAAAATTTTTTAAAAACATATGTATGATAGGAATGGAAGATTTGTAGGCTTAGAACACTTCTCACTCTACCCAGGGGCAGAGAACTCCAACAGATAAAGTAATGGGGTGGGGTGGGTAATAACTAGAAAAATAAGAAAGAAAAAAAGAAAAAAAATCTGATCTTAAAAAGTTACTTTAGTGACAGGGAAGATCAAAATACAAACTCATAAAGGGATGATAATAGAAAAGAAATGTGAAGCCTCAAAGGAAAATATGAAAAGATATCAGGCCCCATAAGGACCACAGGAAGAAATCGAAGATTACAAATCAAATCATAAGAGAACTGATGAGGAAACTCAACAGTGGTTGGGGTAGGGGACACATCAGGATGGGAGGTGGATGGGAATTGCTGAAGAAAGCAATTCCCAAAAAACTAGAATAGGCCAAAACAAAATGGAGGCACAAAAATACACAGAAGAAAATAGCTTTTCTAAGGAATAGAATGGACCAAATGAAAATGGTGGGGGGAAAACTCTGAAGAAAATAACTCTTTAAAGAGTAGGATTGGCCAAATTGAAAGGTAAACACAAAAATTCAAGAAAGAAAGTAACTTCCTAAAAATTAGAACTGGGTAAATAGAATCTAATGAATCCGTAAGACTTCAGGAAATAAAAAAAATAATAATAATGGAAAAATAGGAGAAATCTGAAATCTCTCACTGAAGTAAACAACTGATCTGGAAAACAGATCCAGGAGAGATAATGTAAGAATTATCAGAACACTTAAAGCCACAATTTTTAAAAAAGGAACCTAGAAAGCATATTATAAGAAATAATCATTGAAAACTGCCCTGATATCCTTGAACAAGAGGAGAAAATATAAGTTGAGAGAATCCATAGATCATCTCCTAAAAGAGACCCCTCAAAATAAAATACCCAGTATCATTATATCCTAATTCCAGAAATCCCAGGCCGAGGAAAAATAAAAATTGAAAAAAATAATTAAAACAGTTCAAATATCATGAAGCCACAGTCAGAATTATACAAGACCTCGAAGCCTCTACATTAAAGGACTGTATGCATGGAATATAATATTCTGAGAAGCAAAGGATCTAAGACTACAACCAAGAATTACACAACCAGCAAAATTAAACATAATCCTCTGGGAGGAGGGAGGAATGGCATTGAACAAAATAGAGGAGTTCCTAACAAAAAAGAAAAAGAGAATTGAAAAGAAAATCCTATACCAAATTTGACATTCAATAGAAATATAAAAAGGCAAAATGAAAACTAAGGGTTTCACTAAGTTTTAATTGAGTACATTAATACTTGGGAATATGATCATTGAAATACTTAAGATGTTTATGAAACTAGAGATATTTTGGTACTTATAAAGTATGCAAGATACCTAATGCACCAAAGAAACTTAAGAAACTTATCACTATTCTAGCAATGAAAAGGAGTATATGTAGAAATAAGGAAGGAAGATTAATAGGATGGTCTGATATTCAAAAAATAAAATCAAGTGACAGGAGAGAAACACATAGGGGAAAGAGAAAAAGAGAAATATAAGGATGTAAACTATTTCTCATGAAGAGGCATATGTGAATTGATTCATTTGGAGCAGAAGATGTGGGATGAGGAGTGGTGAGCTATGTTTGAACCATACCCTCATTAAAATTATCTCAAAGGGGAAATAATACCCTCACCCAGTCAGGTATAAATATTTACCTTAACATTATAGGGTAAAGGGAATAAGTGAAATGGAGGAATGGACAAAAAAGAGGGAATATTGGGGTAGATGGTAGTTAGAAACAAAACATCTATGAATAGGGAAAGGCTGAATATATAGAGGGAAAATAAGATGGAGGGAAACACAAAATTGGTAATCATAACTCTGAATGTGAATGGGATGAGCTCACCCATAGAACAGAAGAGGATAGGAGAGTGAATTAAAAATCAGAATTCTACAAGATGCTTTCTACAAGAAACACATTTAAAGCAGAGAGATACACACAAAGTAAAAGTATGAGACTGGATCAGAATCTACTATGCATCAACTAATGTAAAAAAAAGGCAATGTTAGCAATCATGATCTTAGAAAAAACAAAAGTAAAAACCAATCTAATCAAAAGACTTAGAGGAAATTGAATCTTGATAAAAGGCATCATATACAAAAAAATACCAAAATTAAACATATATGCACCAAGTGGCATAGCTTCCAGATTTTGAAAGGAAAAGTTATATGAGTTGCAGGAGGACACAGATAATAAAACATTACTAACAGAGGACCTCTTTCAGAATTAGATAAATACAAACAAAATAAAATGCAAAAAAAATTATTTTATGAAGTAAATAGAATCTTAGAAAAATTTGATATGATAGGTCTCTGGAGAAAATTGAATGTAAATAGAAAGGAATGCAATTTTTTCTCAGCACTATGTGGCACCTTTACAAAAACTGACCCCTGGAATTCTGGGTGAGGCTCTCCCTGTACCTTTGCAGGGATTCCATGCTTTGCATCTGCACACAACAACTAGTACATAGAAACCTTACAACCAAATGTAGGAAAGCAGAAATACTGAATGTATACTTTTTAGGCCATAATGCAATAAAAATTACATTCAACAAAGGGCAGCAGAAAGAAACACTAAAAATTAATTGGAAACTAAATAATTTTGTCATAAAGAATGAATGGCTCAAAGAACACATCAGAAAATGGCAATAAAGAAACAACATACTTAGTTTTATTATAATATCCCTGGTGTCTCCATTACCTTTACTTATCATTTCTACAATACCACAAATTATGAGATGTAGTCAAAACTTTATTTAAGAAGAAACTTGTATCTCTAAATGCTTACATTAATAAAATAGAGAAAGAGCAGATCAATGAGTTAGGCATGCAACTAAAAAAGCTAGAAAAGGAAAAAAATTAAAGATTTCCAAATGATCACTAAATTGGAAATGCTGAAACTCAAAGGAGAAATTAATATAACTTGTATTATATTGTATCTATTATATATAAGAAATAATATAATAAAATAAAAATAAGTAAGAAAACCATTGAACTAATAAAAAAGACAAGGAGTTGTTTTTATGAAAAATAAATAAATGAAATGGATAAACCACTGGTTAACTCTATTTTTTTAATCCTTACCTTCCATCTTACAATCAATACTATGTATTGATTCCAAGGCAGAAGAGTAGTAAGGGTTAGGAAATGGGAGTTAAGTACTTGTCCTGGGACTAGTGGGTCTAGCTGGGAAGTGTCTAAATTCAGATTTGAACCTAGGACCTCCCATCTCTAGACCTGGCTCTCAATCCACTGAGCCACCCAGATACCCCCAGCTAACTTTATTTTAAAAAAAAGAAAGAAAGAAGAAAGCCAAATTACCAGTATCAAAAATGAAAAAAGTAAATCACAATCAATGAAGAAGAAAATAAAGCAATTATTGGAAGTTATTTTACCCAACATTATGACAATAAATCTGACAATTGAAAAGAAATAGATGAATGTTTACAAAAATATAAAGTGTTCAAATTAACAAAAGAGGAAATAGAATAAACAACCCCATCACAGAAAAAGAAATTAAACTAACCATCAAAGAATTCCCTAAGAAAAAGGCACCATTGGATGAATTCACAAGTGTATTCTACCAAACATTCAAAGGACAACTAATACATAAATTATTTGGAAAAATAGGGGGAGAAGGAATCTTTTCAAACTTTTTATGACACAAATATGGCATTGATACCCAAGCCAGGAAGAGCTAAAACAAAGAAAGAAAAGTATAGATCAATCTCCCTAATGAACATTGATGCAAAAAATATAAATAAAATATTGTCAAGGAGATTACAGCATTATATCACAAGGATTATATACCACGATCAGGTGGATTTTATACCAGGAATGCAGGGGTGGTTTAGTATTTGGAGAATCATCACCATAACTGACCATTTCAATAACAAAACCAATGGAAACCATATGATTATTTCAATAGAGGCAGAAAAAACTTTTGACAAAATACAATACCTATTTCTTATGTTAAAAAATAGAAAACATTGGAATAAATGGAGCTCTCCTTAATGTGATAAATGACATCTATCTGAAACAATCAGCAAATAGCTGCAATGAGAATAAGCCAAAACATTTCCCAACAAGATCAACTGTGAAGGACTAAACTATTATCAGCAAAGCAAGCTCCCAAGACATCAACAAGGGACCCATGATGAAAAATGCTATCCAGAGCCAAAGAAGGAACTGTTGGAATCTGATTATAGATAAAAGCATGACATCTTCCACTTTATTTCCCTCATGAGTTTTTTATTGTATGTGTGATAAGTGACTTCTGTCACAACATGAGCAATATGGAAATATGTATTCCATGAAAACACTGGTATAACTAATATCAGATTATTTATCATCTTGGAGAGGGAGGGAGAAAAATATGAATCAGAAAACATCAGAAAACAATTGTCAAAAATTGTTTCTGTAAGTAACTAAAAAAGAAGAAACATGCTTCATTCTTCTGATGGTTACTGCTTTCATCATTACCTCATAATATTCCAACAGCTCATATACTATCACACAGCATAAACAGCATGGTTTCACTCCTCCACTAGAGTCCTTTCATTGTGGGAGTCTCCTTCCACCAAAACCCTTTATGGAGAGATATTATATAGTCCTTTCTCCTACTGTGACTATCCGTTCTTTTGGTCTGAATGTAAATATTACTTTACTGCTCCTTCACCCCGTGTGAAAATATGAAAGTTTGACTTTTCCCCCCTTATCCTCTCCCCTATTTCCCTGCTTACTATGCCTCTGTCTTTTTTCTTTCTCTGTCTATCTCCATCTCCACCTCCACCTCTGTCTCCATCTGCTCTGTCTCTTCATCTTCTTTGTCTGTGTCTCAGTGCCTCTGTCTCTCTCTCTCTCTCTCTCTCTCTCTCTCTCTCTCTCTCTCTCTCTCTCTCTCTCTCTCCCCCCTCTCTCTTCTCATAAAAAGACAAACATCTCATGAGAGGCAGAAAAATTAAATAAGTATAGGAATAGGGATAAGAATATATGAGCTCTTTTAGCTAGGTTTGGAAGACCACTTGATTAGGGTAAATTGAAGCTGTTGAATTTGGTTATCAGGGATATGGTGAGCTCTGTTCCAGTGAAATATAGATAGAGGGAAATAAGAGAGGAACTTTTTTTATTTTTACATTTTTAATTAATTAATTAATTTAGAACATTTTTCCATGGTTATAAGTTTCATATTCTATCCATTCTCTCCTCCCACACCTTCCCATAACCGATGCACAATTCCACTTGGTTTTACATATGTAAATTTGTGCTAGGGTACTCATTTTGAGCCAATATCCCTAATTATATCCCCATCCTCCCATGTGACCAGGAAGTTGTTTTTCTTTTGTGTTTATACTCCCACAGTTCTTCCTCTAAATGTAGATAGTGTTCTTTCCCATACGTCCCTCATAATTGACCTGGATTATTGCATTGTTGCTAGTAGAGAAGTCTGTTACATTCAATTTTACTATGTTCTCCTGGTTCTGCTCTTTTCCCTCTGCATCAATTCCTGGAGGTCTTTCCAATTCACATGGAATTCCTCCAGTTCATTATTCCTTTGAGGACAATAGTATTCCATCACCTACAGATACCACAATTTGTTCAGTCATTCCCCAATTGAAGGGCATACCCTTGTTTTCCAGTTTTTTGCCACCACAAAGAGCACAGCTATAAATATTTTTGAATAAGTCTTTTTTCTTATGAAAGAGAGAAACTTTTTAAAGCATTCTGATCAATCACATTCAGTTGAACTGGAAATTCATGAGTGAGTGAGTGAGTGAGTGTGTGTGTGTGTGTGTGTGTGTGTGTACTGAGATTTTCTTGCATTAAAAAAATTGTTTACTTAACAAGTAGTTTTCCGTTACTCTTCCCCACAAGGTTAAATTCACAAAAGAAAATATCAGCCTTTAAATAACTTCAACATTCCCCCATTAAAAACCTTCTTGGGGGCAGCTGGATAGCTCAGTGGATTGAGAGCCAGGCTTAGAGACGGGAGGTCCTAGGTTCAAATCTGGCTTCAGACACTTCCCAGCTGTGTGACCCTGGGCAAGTCACTTAACCCCCATTGCCTAGCCCTTACTAACAAAAACCTTCCCAATTAAACTCTTCCCTCTAACCACTAGTTCCATATTAATAGACAAAGAAAATGTAGTCCAACTTAAAGCAGCATTCTGTTAGATATTGTGTATTTATATACGAATGTGTGGATTCTTTCTTCCTTCTCTTCTGAGATACATAAACTCTCATCAGTCACTGCTTAAATGGTTCTCTGAATTCAGTCATTTACAGCTCTTTCATAACTGTATGAAAACTAGCTTTAAATATTCCTTTGCTGGCTATTTAGACACGTTTCTTTAGAAGACTAAAAGGAAGTACTTTATTAGAAAACTCATTCAAACTCTGCATTTTATTTAACTGGCAGCAGGTGATTTACGAATTATATTTTTCTTTTTCTTCCCTCTGTTAATTTCAGATTCTTAAAAGAAAGATAAGACCGATGAGGTTCAGTATAAAATAAATCAGGAGAAACAAGACATCAGCAGAAAACAACCTTCCTATATCTTCATTATACTCTTCCCTCATTCTGTTTGTATGACTGGTCTAAGTATAAGTAAATGTAATAGCAATGCATCCTGAGCATGAGACAGGAGATGAAAAGTTCCAGAAGAATCTCAGAATTTGATGGAGATGAAGACCCAAAACCCAAGATCTCTCCATACTATCAGTTCTGCTTCTAATTTAGCACCCAAGGTCATCATCAATTAGAGCAACTGTTAAGGGAAAGGGGCCTGTCAATAAATCATAACCAATAGCAATGGTCACTACCATTCAGGTAATCCCAAGAGCCCTAGGAATAGTTACAATGAAATCAAAGGAATATTCTAATGCTTCAAAATCAACATATTTCCCCCCATAAAAATCTTTATAATTAAACTGTTTCCTCTAACTAGTTTTATGTGCATTTACAAAGAAGATATAGTCAAACTTAAAAAAGAATATATCAGATACCCTCTATTTGAAAGATTCCTCCTCCCCAAACATACCAGACATCCTGAGGAGAAATAGTCATGGAGATATAACCTGTTTGCAATTCCACCAGGTACCATCAACTCTGCCTCCTCAGAAGCCAGAGTTACTGAAGACCAGGAAAAGAAAGTTCTCCTCACTAAAGTCCTGGATACTGTCAAATGATTTGACAAATGATATCAAATACAGAAATTACATGAAAGAAAATGCATTACCATCTGCTTTGCTCATGTACCCTAAGGACTCCTTAGGCCTTGCTAAATCTCAACTCCCCCTATATATTTATCTTCCCCTCCATAAAAGAGTGTGAACTCCTTGAGAGTCAAGGCTTTGTTCCTTCGCTGTTATATCCTCAGTATTTAACATAGTATTTTGTACACATAAAACCCTTAAGAAAGGATTTGTCGTTTATTTATATATGCTGAAGGACTGAACCTGTGATTTCATGAGATGAAGAATCTCCCTTTATCTGTGCAGGTCAAGACCTTCTCTACAATTTATAGTATTAGACAATTACCTAGAACATTGAGAAATTAATGAACTTATCTTACACCACACAGCCAATATATATCAAAGGACAAACTTGCACCCAGAACTCCCTGCCTCTGAATCCAGCTCTTTACTCTCAATGCTAAGCTGCCTCTCTTTTGAAAATAGCAACTTCAATATGGTGCTGGAAAATTATAATCTATTTTAACATAATCTTCCTGTTAACCAATAAAAGACATTTTGTGGACACAGGGTCAAGGCCCAGCTTTTTTCTCTAATTAGCTATGTGACTTAATGCAAAGCAGATATTTTGCTCATCTTTAACATCAAAGAGTTGTACTAAATGGTCTAAAAGTTTTCTCTAAACCTTAAAAATCTATGAGATCTATGAACTTCTATGGTACATTCAACTCTCAAATATCCACAAAGAGATATCAGAGTTCATTGCTCTGAAATAAAGGGACTTCAAAGAAGAAATAGATAAAGCAGTGACTAGTGAAAGCAACAGATCCTCTTATTTGGTGTGTTTAAGGGCAAGTCTTGTGGCTTAAGTAAGAGCATGGAGGAGGCAAATGCAATAAAAAAAGGACACAAGGCCATCCTCTAGCTTTCAAAATGTTACATCTGACTCCTCAATAACTAGGGCAATGTCCATTCCCAAACCAGGCAAGTAGCCAACACCTCCAAAGTAAGGCAAGAAAGGACAAAGAAGAGACAACCCAGGGATGTCACCAGTTGGCCTTGAGCACCATGGACCAGAAGATCAAGACAAGAGGAGGAATTCCAACGTGACCTTTGGAGAGGCAGTGCCTCAGCCCATTATATCAAGTTCTTGACCCTTCCATGGTTACTCATTACACCAACTTCTTGAAACTTCCATGGTCACTCCATGCAGTAAGATAACTCTGGGGAACTAAACACAGCTAGATGTTTTATAGAGAGGGGAGGTGTTGTGGATGAATACATCCAACTGTCTTTCCAAATCTATTATAGGCAAAACAGCATCAATTATCTAGAATGTTACAAATTTATGGGTTGGCAGATTTCAAACTTAGACTTAAGACATCCAGGTTCAAAATGCATCCAACATGCCAAGCTCCAGAAAAAGTAAAGGATAGGTAGGCAGGATCACCAGGTTTAGAAATGGCTACAAGAGATATCCTGTCAGAGAAGATCTAGGTCCTAAGAGATTAAAATAGGAGGATAGAGCAGAAAGTCAGAAGAGAAGAAATAGCAAAAGGAAATGGAAACCTATAGCCAATGGTTCTAATATTTCAAGCAATTGAAAAAGAGAGGGGAAAAACTGTACCTAATTAATACTTCTTATCATTTTCATTCCCATAGTTATTTAAGTAGAAGAATTGATGTGCAGCAAAATACCCAAAAGGCAAGCAAAAAAACACAATTGTCAAATACTGGAAAGTTAACAAGATTTTCAAGAATTATTTCCATTGTTCTGAATGAGGTACAGTAATATGTTAATTTATTAAATAACATGCTAATTTATTAAATAGTATATACTCTTTTATAAGGTTTAAGGTGTATAAATTATTTAAAATTCACATTTTTGAAATTAAAATACCTAAAGTTTGTGGGATAAAGGAAGTATTTTATACTTACCCAAATATTTATCACATCTTTTGAAAAATTATTAATACATTTTGTTTCGTAAAAGCAAGAGACATATGACAACAAATATCTCCTGAAATTATATTCCACCAAGAATATATATTCCACCCTATTTATTTATCAATTGTTTATAGAGAGGAAGCAGATGTACTTTAATTTTGCCAGTTTAGTAATAACACTGATTTTTCTTTTGGACAAGTGTTTTTGCATTCCATGTTGACAATATTTACATTGTTGTAGTCAATGCGTCTATTATTCTTTAGGCCCTACTTTCTTCTTTCTGCTTCATTTCATAAAAGTCTTCCCATGCTTTTTGGAACTAGTCATAGTTGCCATTACAGAAAGAGGACAGGTAGATGGTACAGTATAGAGAATGCTGCGCCTGGAGTCAGACAGACTCATCTTCTCAAATTAAAATCTAGCCCCAGACATTTATTAACTGTATGACCTTGGACAAGACACTTAGCCCTGTTTGCCTCAGTTTCATCTCCTGCAAAATGAGATGGAGAAGGAAATGACCAAAGAATCAGCATCTTTGTCAAGAAAATCTCAAATGGAGTCATAAACAGTCAGACATGACTGAAAATGACTGGACAACAACAATGACATTACAGTAAATTTCTCATATTAATATCCACAATTTGCTAATCCACTTCCCTATTTATTGCACCATAAATAGAATTTTACTTCCACTAAAGTCCTACTTGAAAGCCCTATGAATGCACTGAGGTGATCCTACTTTCTCAAATTCTATGCCAGCAGAAACCAACTTCTGGGCATTTTAAGTTTGGACTTATGTTTGTTGATGGAATAACAACCTAGTAAAACATAGAAAAAATATACCACCAGAAAATTAGCTGAGTTGTAAAATCTTTTGACCATGGCATGCCATAACATTAGCAAAAATATAAAATAGCCCATAGTCCCATATCATGTTCCTTTGCTTTCACAGTGGCAATATTTGGTGCTCAGATTGCTGTGATTCAGAAAACATCCAGAAACATTAATATAACTATTGCAAGGGCTAGTTTGAGATGTTTGTTCAATGACTACTGATTTGACACACTATATAAGCAACTGAAATACATTCAAATTGATATTTTCTGTCTAAATGAAGCCAAATAACACAGTTACAGCTAAATAAAGGGCTAGCTTTCAGATTCTCATCTGATAAGTTCAAGGGATCATTTTCATCATGTGTTCAAAGATAAAAAGAAATAGTTTCATGGGACACTTGGTCATCTGACCTTGTAGTTCTCACAATAATTGTCAGTCCATTCCACCCCTCTTACCTGCATTAAGATAGATGTAGTTTATGTAGGAAATCTGTTGGAGCAGTTGCAGAATGGACAGATGGATGAATGAATGAAAAAATATTTATTAAGGATTTATTATGTACCAAGCATTATGGTAAGCTCTGGAGATACAAATGCAAATGCAGAAGTACTGCCTGCCTTCAAGAAGGTTTTACTCTAATAGAGGAAACAAAACTCAAAGAGGAATGGTGTACAGAGTGAGTCACTTTGGTCCAGAAAATTACTGAGACAGGAAGTGGGGTGTAATAATAAAGGAGCCATTCCTGGATGTTTGATAGAAGGGAGAGAGAGAGAGTCTATGTGGTGAGTCTCTCTCCAGCACTCCCTTTTGTCTGAATATACACTGAGTGACTTTAAGGGGGTGTCACCCCAAAACTGGGTGACCTTGATGGTTGTGCCATCTCACAGGAGTCGGGGACAAGACTTCCCTATAAGAAGAGGTATGTGGTACCCCAATCCGATCCTGAATAAGGACGAGGTTCACACAAACCTCCCCCCAATCAGTTAAATTCACAGCTTCAAGATAGAGGCAGCCAGACCAAGCTGTGGTTCCCCTCTCCCTTGTTGTCTCTCAGGCACTCTGGAACACTATCTGACTGTTGAATGGATTTTTATTATTTGCAAATCAGGAATTGGGAAAAGGGGTGAAGGGCAGAGGGATTTTGGGGTGCCCTCTTTGCTAATCCTATGGCGTATGTCTCTTAGGTGGGAACCTCAGTGTTTCCCACTCCTAAGCTTCTCCCTTAACCCCTTCTCCTTCTATTTCTATTTTTCTGTTTCTATCCTTTTCTATAATTGCAAGTTTTGACTGAAAAAGGTCTCTCAGTAAGGTTGGGAATGGGTGAAGAAGAGTAAGAGATTGCTCCCAAAATAGAGTCCAAATTTAGCTGACTCGATGGTTGAAGTCTTGATGGGAGAGATGTGATGGAATGGCTTAGATCAGGGAATCAGAGTTTCAATTTCCAAAAAAAGATCCTCAGGAAGCCCTCAGGACTGGATCTGAGCTGGGAGGTCCACCTCCTCCCTCTCTCAGTCCTCCGCCCAAAGACCTTTCCTCTCTTCTTCCTCCAAGAAATTCCCAGAATCCTCTCTCTCTTCTCAACTGTCAGCAACTACCTTCTCTGGCTCCTTTGGTCCCATCCCCCTTGCACAAATCCCATCCTTACAGGGGCCACATGTAAACAGATCATAGTCTCTGAAATTAAACAGCATATGTTTTTTAGAGGTAAACCAACAACCATGTTCAGTTCTTAAAATTTTAATATGAAACGCATTTTTTTCCTTTAAGCTGTTCTCAAAACTATACTTCTGAGTATACTGCCTCTACCGTACAACTGAGTATACTGTCATTACAGCTGATCTGGTAAGGATGTCATTCAGTGGGAATTAAGGGGACAAAGAAAGAATGAGTCTTAAAAAGGCAAGTACTTCACACCAGACTGAGACAAATCTCAGGATTGCCTAAATATCCTGTGCAAGGAGAAAGAAGGGCATCAGTACAGTTTTATAATTCCTGCTTCTGAGTATTCAGTTTTTCCTAAAATAGAGAGTTTGGCAGGAAGAAGGAAAATCATGTTAAACACCTGATCAGGTACACTCCCCACAACATTCTGTATATTGTTGCCCAAACCAGAATAAAATGCAATTCTGAAATGTTTAACAAAATTAATAAAAATATAATAAAACATAGATTTTGTTAATTTATGGTGTTCTAAGTCACACAGATTGGACTTTCATGAAGATTATCCATGATGTGTGTGCACATATGTTGAATAACCATTTCCTTTTTTGATGTTCATAAGTCTTCTCTTTAAAGATATATTACAGGATTTTCCTAGGAATCTAAGTCAGGCTTATTGATCTCTAGTTAACTTATTCTTTCTTCCATTTTTTTTTTGGAAAATAAATAGATTTACCTTTCAGTAGAAAGTGAAAAATCTTTCATTTTCTGAGATCTTTTAAATATTACTGATAGTGGTCTAGCAATTCAACTCACTAATTCTTTTAGTGTCTGAGGATGTACTTCATCTAGAACAGGTGACCTGAATTCATCAGTGGCAAGGTAGGTAGGTAGGTGTTCGTACCTATTCCAAATCAATGATCTTTGCTCTGTCCTTTTAAATCCAAGAATCATTTACCCTTCTGACACTATTTTGGAAGCCTCTGCCATAGTCTTATAGTCATCTTATGACACCTGCCCTTATGTTCATTTTGTTTCTATAAGTATATATAAAATATATAAATATATATAATATGTGTTATATTATATTAACATATTACATATGATATATAAAAAATAAAACCAAAGTTAATTGTTGAGCTCTTGGTATATTTACCTATCTTCAGAATTTCATTCTTGAAAGATTCTCATTCCTTTTTGACTGGTCTACCTAGGAGGATTTTAGTCAATGGGATCCCATCTATCTTTCCTCTGAACCTTTTGAAATTAGCTTTCTACAAATTTAGAATGTGTATTAGACATAAGCTTTCCTCTCCTTTCCTATGATAACCTCTGGAAGGTAGTGATCATTCCAAGGTTTTTCTGAAAGAGTCCCTTTCATAATTTCTGGTAGTACAATAGTATTCTATTACATTTGTATACTAAAAATTGTTCATTCATTCACCAATTGATGGGGTTCCCCCCTTGTTTCCAGGGCTTTGTCATTACAAAAAGTGATGCTATATATTTTTTTCACTTAAGATCATGCTTTCTCTTTCTGGAAAGAGAACTACTGTCAAAGACTCTTGGAGCAAATCCTGGCTCTTTGTTTTTTTTTTTCCCCATGGTTACATAATTTGTATTGTCTTCCTCCCCTCTTCCCTACTCTCTCCCAGAAATGACAAGCAATTCCATTGGGTTATAAATACATTATCATTCAAATCCTATTTCCATATTATTCGTTTTTGTAATAATCTTTTAAAACCAAAACCTCAAATCATATATCCATATAAACAAGTGATAAATCATATGTTTTCTTCTGGATTTCTACTCCCACAGTTCTTTATCTAGATGTGGATAGCATTCTCTGTACTAAGTCCCTCAGAATTGTCCTTGATCATTGCATTACTATTAGAAACAAAGTCAATTACATTTGATCGTCCCATACTGTTTCAGTTACTATGTACAATGTTCTCCTGGTTCTGCTCATTTCACTCCACATCAGTTCATGTGGAAAATCAGTTCATGTCAGTCTTTCCAGTTCGTAGAAATCAAGCAGTTCATCATTAATTATAGCACAATATTATTCTAGCACCATCATATAGCACAATTTGTTCAGCTATTCCCCAACTCATGGACACCCTCTCATTTTCCAATTTTTTTGCCACCACAAAGAGCACAGCTATGAATATTTTTGTACAACCGTTTTTTATTATCTCTTTGGAGTACAAACCTAGTAGTGATATTGCTGGATCAAAGGGCATGCATTCTTCTAAAGCCCTTTGGGCATAATTTCAAATTGAAGGGCCCTGGATTTTAAAGGAGAGAACCTGAATTCTATTCACACTTCTACCACTTTTTATTGACCCAGAGCAGGTAATTTCATTTACCTGGGCTTGTTTCTTCAGCTATAAAGTGAATGGATTTGCACTGTAAAAAATGAAGATCAGGTTAATTTTTTAAAGAGCAAAATGGAATATGAAATTATGAAAAGCAAAAAGAGTATAATCAAGAGAACATTTTTACAACTATAGACACAGTGTTTGAAGAATAATTTGTGAATGTCCTTCTCCAGAGAAAGAACTGATCAATAGAGGCATGTAAGACATTGTTTTATCTCTACTTTTTTGGTCAAATTATGTCTTCTTTAGTGTGGGGAGGACAGGGATGTAGGGAGATACTGGTAATTTTAATGTAACCAACAAACAAAATTAATAAATAAAAATAAAATAATATGAACAAATTAAGCTCAATAATCTCTAAGGCACCTTAAAGTTTATGATACTAAGTTTATGTTTCATTCAAAATATTCAGATGAATCCATTCAGTTAAATAACAGATTATTGTAAAGTTTGAGGAAAATCTAGAATAAGTGTACTGTTACTGTTTCACAACAGATTTATCTTAGTGTATTTCTTTTACTTGCTGTGTTACCCAGATGTCAAGGAGGTAAGAGTCTCTGCTTTTTGGATAGAAAATAATAAACTATTACTACACGGATCTACTTCTTCCAAATGATCTGGTTACAATGGGAGAGAGATTTTCTGATAAGCCTACAGAGGAAATTGTTTCAATCCATCCTTAACTGTGGAAACTGTACAGCTGGCAATACCAAAAATCATAACAGAAGCTGTACCCAAGAACATATCTCACTTGCATATGCAGATTCTTTTCATCTTTAGTTTTCTTTTATTTCATCTTTGGGAAGGCTAGAGAGGTTGCAGCCTGGTCTAACTGAGCAGCCACATATAGTCAGATTGATGTCTATAGTTCTTGAAGGGTTTGGACTAATGATTCACCACTCATATAGGAAGCTGTGATCTCTAGAGGAAATGAACATTGAGTATACTTTGATGAATGAACTTTAGTATTCTTAAGTTTTTTGGCTGCAAAATCAAACTATAAGAATGCTCACCTGAAAAACTAAGCAGGACATTGAATTTTGTTCCCCTTTATGATTTTCCATTTTCATTTTCTGCCTATTTTATAATATCTCAATACTTATTTCAATTAGATGTTCTTTCACAATAATATCCCTCTTCATTGTTCTGAATACTTCTATCATCTTTTTTTGACATTTCAAGCTCTTCAGAACTTGGCCCCAGTCTTCCTTCTATATTTATTAATATTACTCCCCTTCATGAAATCTTTAGTCCAATCAAACTGGCCTTCTTGTTATTCCTCATACAGCATTCTCCATTTCCCACCTCTGGATATTAATACTGACTTTCCCCCTTGACTAAAATGCACTTGATCCTGACCTTTGCCTTTCACAATCCTGGCTTACTTAAAGGCTCAGCACAAGCAATACCTTTTATTACTATTTTTTAGGAGATCGATTCTTTTTCTTTGTATTTATTTTTCATTGAAAATTTTTATATAATTAATTAATTTCAAATATTTTCCCATGGTTACATGATTCATGTTCTTTCCTTCCCCTCCAAATCCCCCAACCCTCATAGCCAATGTGCAGTTCCACTGGGTTTTACATGTATCATCGATCAAGGCCTATTTTCATATTATTGATAATTGCACTGGAGTGGTTGCTTAGAGTGTACATCCCTAATCATATCCCTATCAACCCATGTGGTCAAGCAGTTGTTTTTCTTCTGCATTTCTACTCCCACAGTTCTTCCTCTGAATATGGATAGCATTCTTTCTCAAAAGTCCCTCAGAACTGTTCTGGGTCATTGCATAAGCAATATCTTTTAGATGAAGTCTTTCATAATTTCCCCTAGATTCTAGTGTTTCACACTAAAATATCTTATAATAGCTATTAATAATAGCTAGCATTTATATGTCCCTTTAAGCTTTGCAAAGTATTATTATTATTATTATGACTAACATTTATATTGCTTACTATATGTGAAGCACTATGTTAAGTATTGTTCAGTCATTTCAGTAGTGTGACTTTTCGTGATCCCATTTAGTATTTCCTTTGCAGAGATACTGAAGAGATTTGCCATGTCCTTCTCCGACTCATTAAACAGATAAGGAAGTTGAGATAAAGAGTGTTAAGTGACTTTTCCAGCATCACACAGGTAGTAAGTGTTTGAGGCCAGATTTGAACTCAGAAAAAGGAGTCTTTTTTAACTCCAGGCTCTATACACTATCCATGGCATCACTTAGCAGCCCTTACTATGCTAAACACTTTACAAATAACTTATTTAATCCTGACAATAACCCTGGGAGGTACTATTATTATTCCTATAATAAATGACTTGCCCAGAGTCACACAGCCAATAAGTGTCTGTAGCAGAATTTGAACTCAACTCAGATCTTCTTAACTCCAGGTTCAGTGCTCGACTATCAAGTCACCTCTCTGCTTCACGTATCTATTTTATATATGCCAAGATATGTACATATTGTCTCTCCCATGAAATATAGGTTTCTGGAGGGTTTGGATGATATTTTTTGTCTTTGTATTCTCAGTGATTAGCACAATTTCCTAACATAATGACCTACTAATCATTAAAGAATATTTGCTGATTGACAGATTGCCATTTTACCCTAGTACCCTGGTCTAGCTGTTCCTAGGGGTTACCCTGATGGCTACAGCTACTGTTGACCCTTCTGTCAAAATAACCTCTTACAGTCACCTTGGCATCTGAGTGGTCCAAGTTCTCTATCAGCTGTTACAGCCTCCCCTGCTCTTGAGCCCCTTGTTATCCTGCATCTTCCAGTCCAGGCAGGTAAGTGGCACAGTGGATAGGGTGCCAGTCCTGAAGTAGGGAAGACTCATCTTCCTGAGTTCAAATTCAACCTCAGAAGCTTACTAGTTGTGTGACCCCTGGCAAATCACTTAACCCACCTGCCTCAGTTTCTTCATTTGTAAAATGAGATGAAAAAAAAAAGGCAAACCATTCCAGTATCTTTGCCAAATAGGGTCACAAAGAGTGAGACACTGTAGAAAAAATGACTGAGAAATAGTTCTATGAAGGGTTGAGGGGAGGGAAAGAAGAAAGAACCATTGTTCTAATGAGCCCACACACCCCAATGCCTCTTTGGTCCATGTAGCCCCACAACTCAACCCTCCTTAGTCCTTTGTTCTTCACCTCTACCACTCTGCCTCTCTCCTTAGCATTTCTTGTAGACCCTGAAACTCATAGTTCAGGCTCTGACCCTTAACCTGGGTGCTGGCACCTCTGGATAGTATGACTTCTCACTTGACCTGTATCTTTCTACACTAGTCAGACTCTAGAAAACATGGCAAAGAAAAGAGACACTGGCATGCCACTCCTGCTCTCTCAGCCTAAACAGCCTCCAACAAAAACTGACCTTGCCAGAATATCTGAGTTCCTGGCTCCTATTTTCTCTGAGCATTCCTCATCATCTCACACATTTCTGAGATACACAATCCCAACTTTTGAAACCACTGGCATATTAAGGAGGGAGAAGGTGAATCAGAGAAGAAATAATACAAAGGTGAAGTTTATTTAAAATTTTCTCTGAATCATAGGTAAATTTATTATTTGGCACAGTTGTATCAAGCACCATTAGCCCAGATCCTAATACCTTTGAAAGAAGAAACTTTTTATATTTCTTTCTTAATATTCCCCTCCAACTTTAATAATAATAACAATAACCTTCACTTACCAAATGCCAAAAAAGAACATTTTAATATACAAAACAGACAAGAAAATAATGATTGAATATGAACCTATGACTCCTTATTATGAACAACATGCTTTTTAATAATAAATCATAAATTCAATCTGTAATTTTCAAAGCTTCCTTTTTCTGTATTTCCTTCTGAACTTCCTTTTGTTCCCTTCTTTGCATCCTCTTTGTTTTTGGTATCCTCTTCTTTCTTTTTCAGCATTTTATTTCTCCTCTTCCCCTTCCATTAAAAAAATGTTTAAAAAATTGCAACAAATTAACATAATCAAGCAAAATAAATGTATACTTTCCCATGCCCCTAGGAACAGCTAGACCAGGGCACTAGGGTAAAATGGCAATCTGTCAATCAGCAATACGGGCCTTATTCTTCTGTAAGCTTCATTGAATCTTTAATACTGTTCTCTGCTCACAGCTGGTGTTCTAAAATCGCCATTTTGGTTGCTTATTAACTATTCAATATTGGTATATAGGATATATATGTATATGTATATATATATATATTTTTTTTAAATAGGGCCTGCTGGGTGACTTAGTGGATAGAGTGCTAGTCCTAGAGTACAAATCTGACCTCAAACACTAGCCATGTGACCCTGGGCAAGTCATTTAACCCTATTTGCTTCCATTTCCTCATCTGTAAAATGAGCTAAAGAAGGAAATGATAAACCAGTCTAGCATCTTTGCCAAGAAAACCCCAAATGGGGTCACAGAATCGTCCATGCCTGAAATGACTGAACAGCAAACAAAATATCTTTTACAATTTAAATGGAAGGTCACAATAACATGGTAGTGCTCTTTATCTCATAGAAACCAAGTTTCCTGTGGGAATGGAGTCATTTAGGATTTTTCTCTTTGAAAGCAAGTGAGAATGATAAGCTAGAATAGCAAGCAGAAGAGCTCAGGGGAGAGTTTTATTGGATGCCCTCACGTCTTTTCAGCACCACATTTAGTATATCATGATTGAAGGAGGTCAGATTTTCTGCCCTCCTGCTGCAAGTAAGAGTTCTCAGCTGGACTATAAATGACAGAATGGGCAGTTAATTATAGCAAAAATGACAACAGACTCTAATCATGTTTCATCCTTGTGTTCCATAGGTCATAAGACAGGATTGCAGGTCTCATAGACTGAGATGATACTTTAGCCAGTGATTTAAGACTGGGTAGACTGGCCATGAAAGGTAACATAAGGCGATACAATTTGTTGTTCAGGAAAATCCCAAAAAGTGTTTCTGGCAACAGTGTCGTCTGCGGGTAATCACTCGAAAGCATTTGTTTTTCCAGTACTCTCTTTGCCTCACAACTTGCTATGACACATTTTAAGAGGTGTGTTCATCACGTTGACTGGCCAATGCCAGCAGTGACAGCCTTCAAAGAAAAATGAGCAAGCCATGTTAAATACCTAACCAGAAAATCCACGAAAAGAGGCAGCTTGATATATTCTTGTATGGTAGTAGTTTGATTGAGACATTTCCTGGAATAAGATCACTATGTCAAAACCCAATTAAGTAGGGCAGCCACGTGGTTCAGTGGACTGAGAGCTTAGCCTGAACCCTGAGAGATCCTGGGTTCAAATCTGAACTCAGATAGTTCCTAGCTTTCTGACCCTGGGCAAGGCACTTAACCTCAGTTGCCTAGATCTCACTGCTCTTCTGTCTTGGAACAGTAACAATTCTAAGGTAAGGTTGTTTGGTTGTTTTTTTTTAAGTGTCCCACAAGATGAAAAAGTGATTAGATTATTAAGGTTGCAGATCCAAGTCTCATATTAGAATGTCTAACAGTAGTATTTTTTCCCTGTTTTCTTGCTTGAAATGATGGGAATATTGCCAAAACTTTATCAACTTAGTATGAACTTAATTTGGAGTTTATTTCATTTTTTTAAATTTAGATTTTGGATTTCATCAACAGAGGGCATATAAGAATTCTGGATGCAGAAATTTCCATCCACGATACAGGTAGGTATCCAAATTATGATTTTAAGGAACTGAAAATTTACGTGGTCACACAGCCAATATATATCTGAAGAAAGATCTCAAGTCTACCTAAACAACTACACTGTCTATCATTTAATTCAGTATTTTAAAAATCCTGCTTCTCATTTATAAGCTATAGTTTAATATCACACTAAGTTTTGACAGTTTGTAAGTTTAGGGATCTTCTAGTTTGGTTATTACTTTTTTACTATTACTTATTACTTTTATTATTTTACTTTATCTTAATATTTATATTGGATCTCTCTCTAGCTCAGGCTCAAAGTTAGAAGGATTACTACATAGGCCTGACCTGCTACACTTTCTAAAAGACAAGATAGCATTTAATATATTACAATTTTTAAAATAATTTTTACTTATTCTTTTTCTAAGTTTGACAAATACCAGTAAATATGAAAATAACATATACACATATAAAGAATATTCATGTAAAATGAACATCTCTATATATAAATTTCCATATACAAAGCAGCAAAAAGAAACTGAATTTCTATTATGTATAACTTGAATATAATAAATTCAGAATGCTATTTAATGCTGTTCTGCTTGTCTGTATCTCCCTCTGAAAAACATTTCATTCCCTTTTTTGTATTAAAAAAATGCTTCACTGATTTTTTTTGTTTCTTTTCTTCTCTCTGAGGTATCATTTCAATTAGTGTCCTCATACTCTCCCCTCAACTTTTTTTTAACTCCCTCATAACAGGTAAGCTCAGTCAAGAAAAATGTATACTGCCATGAAAAGTCCAAAAATAAATCTTTATTTCTAAACACTGTCAGCTTCATCGATGGGTCCATTGGAGTTGTGGTTGGCTCTTGATTAGAGTTCTTATGTCTTTCGAAGTTGTTTTTCTTTATAATTTTAAGGGGGAACCTCCTCTTCTTCCCCCATCACACATATACCTTAGTTTGTATAGTCACAAAAAGACCAAGCATATAATGACAATATATAAAGCAGGTGTCAAAAATTTTCCTACAACTCCACAAAGTGTGAAGAAATTTCTTACTCAAGGAGGGGCTTTTGGTCATTGATTGAAGACCACTCACATCATACATGAAATATGTTATTAGCTGAATCAGTTTATTTGTATTTTGGAGACAGTGAATCCTAGAGTTGATGGAACTTTTTGTGCTTACTATTTTACTAGGCTTCTGGAAAGAACCAATAGTGTCTATTGATATTGATTGCTAATGAGAAGCACAATCATTGGGGCTAAAGAGATATAGGTTTAGAAGTGCAGAATTATTCCTAAACCTCAAGATAATAATCACTTTCTGGAGATCCAAATAGGAATTAGAAGAATAACCTGGAGGGGATGATACATAATTTTGTAGTTAACGTTCTCCTGGTTCTGCTTATTTCACTCTATAACAGTATGTGCAAATATTTCTTTTTATTTATTATTCCTGTTGACTCCTTAGGAGCATAGGGCCGCAACCATCTCACGCCAGCGGACTCTGTTCTGGGCAACTTCCCCCAGCTGGGCCCATGTCATTCCGACTGTTTTTGTTTCATTTTCGGCAGATCTTCGCCAGGTCTGTTTTGGTCTTCCGACTTTCCTCCTCCCTGAAGGGTTCCAGCACAATGCTTGTCTGGCTACGTTGTCTTCCAGTTTTCGTAGCGTATGTCCTATCCATCTCCACTTACGTTTCTTTATGTCCTGACTGATGGGATACTGGATTGTTCTTTCCCAGAGTCTGGCATTGGAGATCTTTTCAGGCCATCTGATGTTCAAGATGTGGCATAGACATCTGTTAACAAAGACTTGGAGTTTATTGGTGTTAGCGCTCGTCACTCTCCAGCTTTCTGATCCATATAGGAGGACGGCCTTTACGTTGGTATTGAAGATTTGGAGGTTAGTGACGAGGGACAGTGCTTTGGAGATCCAGACATACCGCAGGGTGTTAAATGCCTCTCTGGCTTTGTTGATTCGGTTTCTGATGTCCTCATCTGCTCCGCCGTCCTTACTGACTATGCTACCCAAATAGGTGAAGTGGTCCGTCTCCTTGATGTTTTCTCCCTGTAGTTGCAAATATTTCTAGGTTTTCCTAAATCAGTTGCTTTCATCACTTCTCAAGGCATAGTCCTTTATAGTATTAGTGATTTAGAGAATTTTTAACTGATTATTAATAACTATTTTTCTTGAAAACCATTTATTCATATCCTTTGATCACTTATTTTTTAAGGAATGGATCTTCTTACATATTTGAACCAGTTCCTTATACATCTTGGTTTTTAGACCTTTATTTTTTAAACAAACTAGTTGCCAAGACTTTTTCCCCCATTTAACTCTTTCCCTTTTAATTTTATTTGTGCAAAAGCTTTTCAAATTTTTATAATCAAAATTATCTTTTAATCTTTTTTGTTTCTTTAAAATTTAAATTAAATTTCTTTAATTTATTTACTATATGACTTTTTATATCTAGATCATGTATCTATTTGAATCTTATATAACATACTATGTGGCTTGAGATATTTATTGAATTATAAGAAGAAATAGACAAAAACAATAATTATGGTTCTTGGTGTTTCTGATTTGAACAATTTTGTTTTGTTTTGTTTTATTTGAGTCTCGATCTTCCTATTGGGCTTAGGCTGGGTGTATAGAAGAGTGAAAGAGGAATAAAATTTATGTAGCAAAGTACTAGAAACTAAGGTGGGGGAGGGTTTTCATCAATTGGGAAATGACTGAACAAATTATAATATATGAATATAACAGAATATTATTGTACCATAAGAAAAAAAGGATTGAATACAGAGAAACCTGGAAAGACATATATGCACCCATGCCGAGTTAAGTGAGTAGAACCAGGAGAATTATTTATGCCATGACCATAACTTTGTAAAAGAACATTTTCCTTTTGAGGAATTCTTTTTCTTTTGAACATAAAAAATTTGAACCAATGCAATGATCACTCATGATTCCAGAAGTCTGATGATAAAGCATACCTTCCTCTTCTTTATGGAAAAGTGATGGACTGTCGGTGTAGAATGAGACATGCACTTTTATATAAAACCAATAAAATACTAATTTGTTTTATTCTTGATTCGACTTATTTCTTACAAGGAATGGCTTTTATTAAGAGAAGGCAGATTTAGGAGCATATTGATTGTGGTACCAAAAAAATAAAGATAAGATAAATAAAGGGGTAGCATCAATGAAACATTTTCAGAATACAGAGAAGGGATCAGAGAGGAATTCAGAGGGGAACACAGATAAACAAGTTATATTAACTCTATCAGGTAGAAGAATTTCATATATATGTACAAATACATGCTGTAATAGATTACGGTTTCATGTATAATTCTCTCTGTGGAAAGGTCCATGTTTATTGATGATTTTCTAGCTCATGAAAAAAATTTAAGTATACTGTATTACAACTTCAAAAATCTAGGATGAAGTGTATCAGTAAAAGTGTGATGTGACAACCTTAATGTTTTCCCATTAACTCTAAGGACTAAAAACTGAAGCATCATTTTCATAACTAATATAGATTTTTTGCCATATTTACAACTAACTATTCAGAATCAGAGGTTGTAAAGTAGCATTAGAATAACTCTGGCAACACCTACCATATGAGGAATAGGAGTCACTGGACTTGAGGCAGAGTATTAATTTGGATCCTTTAACTAGGCAGACAAGGAAAATGTAATCAAACTCTTGCAATGATGCCTCTTTGCATCTTTACTAGAAACCTAATTTATCACAAGGGAGTGAAAATTTTCATTGCAAAAGCATCCTTTGCCTATTTTCTCAGCATGTTAATAAGAGCAATTAGATTCTAAAGGCAGAGTGGAAATTAAAACGGCTTCCCCTCCTCCCTCCTTTTTGCAAGCTTATCTCCTCCCTCACTGCCCATAAATGGTCCCTGTTTTCAGGAGTTAATGTGTACCTTGAACTAAATTACTCCTGAATCAGATTAGGTATTTTCTACTGTATTTATATTTGATAGTTATAATTTCTTTGGCTAAATTATTATCGTTTAACATTTTAAAACTATTTTTCTCTTTTTTTATTTGTAGATCTTGCTGTCCTATGTATGTGTTAATTAGACTTTTTTCCCTTAAAAATTTCATTGTAGTCCCTGGTCCTTCTTCCTCCCCACCTCTATTTAAAAATAGTATGTGGTAATGAGGAAAAAACTAATCCTGAATCTAAAACTAAGGTAAAAACATTTAAATGTTCTCATTTAGGATTTAATGAAATTCACTGAATATTCATATAAATGTATATTGTATATATGATGTACATGTATGTAGTGATTTTTTTCTACCAAGATGCTGTCTTTTTAGCCATATTATAAGAAATGAATGTAATGTGGATAAGTAGGTAATTATCCTCTCCTCCCTCATTCCCTATATTGGGGCATTTTCCTTGAAGTTGAGCATTTCCCAGAGCCTCTTCCTGGGTGGGGGGGTTTGACCCTTTGCTAAAAGACATAGGGAACCAGAGGCTGCCGGTTTTCCCCCTTGTACACAACCTTCTTCACCCCACTACCCAGCAGTAGGACTTGTGTTGAAGGTGATTGCCAACTAAGCAGCAAGAGTAATATATTATATAGTCTTTCTAAAATATCTTTCTGTGTCTGTATTTCTTTCTCCCTCTATGTCTTTCTCTGTATCTCTTCATTCTCTGACTCTCTTTCTGTCTCTGTCTCAATTTTCTATCTCTGACTGTCTTTTTCTTTCTGTCTGACTCTATCTCTACCGCTGTCTCTTGTCTTTCTCCTCCACCCCATCTGTCAGGGGTGTCAGGACTTCAGACTTCCACTCTGGGCAGTAGGATAATATTAGGGTTATTTTTTACCTCCTACTGGGAGCTATGGTGACTCCTTGTACATGACAGTGAGAATATGAGCTATCTAGAAGAGCCAGAGATAGGACCTTCATGTTCTGGTTGCCTTTTTTTCTGTCTTATTTCTTCCCATGAGCAAAGTTAACTGACTGATGATCCTAAAATCAATTTTCTTAGCCTTGGCAATTTGTGAGTTTAAGAGATCAGGAGTTACCTAGTTTCAAGTATAGAATGTCTAACAGGAAGTGACTTCTGAAATAACTTCTCAGGGGAGAAGATGACTACTATATGGAAGAAGGGTCCAAAATGGGACAAAACTTGCAGAACATATGAAATTTGAATGAATTGTAGAGAATATGCAGAGCCAAGAAGAAATTGAAATGCCAGTTCAGAAGTTCCCTGAAGTGCTTCATGTTTTAATGCTTTAAGTATCACCTTCCCAGAAGTAGAATAAAAATAATGAGTTATTTAGTTATTTTTAGAGTGGGGTGTTATATTAGAGTGGGGTGAAGAAGGTTGTGTACAAGGGGGAAAATACATATATTACATATAGAATGAAAAGCATTAAAATGCTTTAAATATTTATTTACTACGAGTCTCTTAGAATATTTCTTTTGTAATATAGGAAATATTTGGCTAATATTCAAGTTTCTCTATACTCTTAAGATAAATGTGTAAGCATTTATTTATTAAGCACTCACTATATGTCAGAAACTGTACTAAGCCCTCCAGGTATAAAGAAAGGTAAAGGCTTGGCACCTGCCCTTATGGAGCTCACATTCTAGTGAGTACATGGTGTATCTTTCTAGAAGAAACCCTGTTAATTAGAAAGAGGATCTTTTAGAGTATAACTTAGACCAAAGTCAAACCAAACTTTGCTTAAGAGATTTTTCCTATAATTCATAATGAGCTAGACTCTTCATGGAGAGTTGACTCTTTTGGTCAGCCTACATTAGATTTGAACCTAGGTCTATCTGAACCCGGACTCAGATCAAGGACCCTTAGTAGAAAAGAGTGCCCATCCAAAAGACAGTATGATTGTTCGTTAGCTGGAGAAAACATTTCATAGAAAGTTGAATTATAGGAAAAGAATTTTTTTCATTTAGCTAGAAAAGTTTCAACATTATATCATTGATCTCTCAGGGGTCAAGAACCTAACATCAAAACAGAAGGGGCCTTATTGGCATGTGGAGGGCTTTTTATTTAATTAGTGTGAAGTCCTTTAATGATGAAATTGCTAAGTAGGGGGACAAGCTATAAATGTTAATGATGGAAGTTAAAAAGAACTTGGCTGACATCATGTAACAAACAAAAGGAAGACAAATTTTTTGCTATTCAACTAAATTGCTCTTTTCCTTATATATAGAACAAAAAGTACTTATAATTTTGACTTGGTTTGGGTTTTTTTTGTCAGTTGAGGAGGTCTGAATGAAGAGTTCTCATGGCCTGAAAATTCCTAGCTGACAAACAGAAATGATATCCCAGAGAATAGGACTGATGTAGATAAATAAAAAAGGGCCAGGAATAGGGACTAGACCTGCAATTTAATTAATACAGAGAAGTCCTAGATGAGGCAACTGGCTACCAAGCGCAACTTCTAGTCTTAGAGACTTGTCAAGATCCCTGAGAGGTTAAATTACTTGTCCAGGGTCACACAATCAATATCTGCCAGAGGTAGGACTAACCCTTGGTATTCCTGGCTTGAAGGCCAGCTCTTTTCACTCTATTAAAATCTCTAGATGGTACTAAAATCAATTATTTAACTATCAGTTTCAATTTGCTTCTTCCTCTAAACTATGACTAAGAAGTTGAACTGATTTGCTTGAATTTGTCTGAATTTCACCTCCATCCAGTTGACAATAAATCTGAAGATTGGCTAATCATTCAGAATAATTGAGTTTATTTTTTACCTTAATGTAAAGAGATTTGTAAAGAAATTAGGTGAAGAATACATTAAGAAGGATAATCATTTTAGATATTACAATTGACAGACATACTGTATGCTATCATTAAGATATAGTAAGCAATTAATAAATGCTTGTTGCCTATATGTATGTACTTATATACACAGGCATTTATATATATGTATTTTGGCTTCTCCAAAATTCCATTTCCATTTACTATGTGATAAAGTATAGTAAATCTAGAGAAGAATATAAAGGGAGATTTGTGCCACAAGTTCATACTTCACATGGAAAGGCAATATATCATAGTGGAAAGAAAGACTGCAGCAAAATCAAACTAAAATTTATTATGGTTATTTAACCCTGCCCAACAAACAATGAATTCTTGCCCCCCTCCTCGGATAGTGTCCTATTGATTAATGTATTCAATTCAATTAGATTTAACAAAGATTTGTTTAAAATGATATAAAGGAGTAGTATCAAACATGCAGTCAACTGGCTTATATGAAGCCACAATGCTCCCAGGGTTAAAATGTAATTGGGAAATTACCAGATTAAAATGTAATTGGGAAATATTTAATCAAATAAATAAAAATACAATAAAACATAATATTACATTTTAAAACAGTCAATATGTCCTGGTCAGGATCCTTCTATATAGGTTATTGACCCCTTTTCTAGTTGATTTTAACACCAGTTGGTACAAAGAATGTCATGAAAAAAATAAACAGTTGAAAAAGATGGGCTAGTCACGAGGCAAGAGCAAAAGGTCACTAATGGACAGTTCACATGCTTTGCTGGTAGCCTCAAGATATCAAATGAATTCAACTAAGACCCTGGTATATTAGATGGACCCCCTGTGGCAAAACAATGGGAGGTCTAAGATAAGAATCATAGAGGAAAAGCAAGTACAGATAGGTGTATTATGTGAGATAGGAGGGAATATCCCTAAGGAGGAGATCAGAGATACCTTGAAATATTGAATATATGTGAGGCATAGTACACTAGGGATATAAACACACAAAAAACAAGGAATTCTTGTCTACTGGGGAGACAGACATGTATATATCAATTTCTTAGGGTCTGTTTCCTCATCTGTAAAGTAAAGGTTTTGAACTAGGTGACCTCTGAAGTCCCTTCCAATTCTAAATCTTAAAAAAAAGCCTCTGATTCTACTTGAGAAGAAGTACAATTTTCACAAAAAGGAACCTGACCTGGCTCTGGTCTCCAATCTGCCCCCTATGATTTTTATGAACTTGGAAAAACATTAAATCATATGGTCTTTGTCTTCTTCAAAAGAGATCAGGATGTCTTGAATTACTTATCTCACAAGGTTGCTGTGAGGCTTAAATGAGATAAAGTAGGATATGTGAAAGTGTTTTATGCTCATTACCCATTTTTACTTAGGCATGTGTACAATAATCCAAACTGAATGGATTATTCAGTAAGATGGAAGTATTTTGCCATGGTCTTGGACCATTTAATTATAGACAGAGCCCAAGAGATCCTGGTCATGGAAACTGGGAGAAATCACTCATATCCTACAAAAACATTGTTGTAGCAGCCAAATGGAACCTAGAAATAGGGTCCCTAGATCCAATCATGCACAGTCACCATGAGCATGTCTTCAACTTAAATATCATCAGACCACAGAATATACACATACTCCTTATAATGTTAGTCTCACCAGTTCTTTCCTTTTAAAAAATCTACAAGTTACTCAATTTGACTTTTTTCCAAATTTAGGTTAAATTTTTAATGAACAAGTATATATTGTCTCTTTCTCCCATCTTTCCTAGTGGAAAAAAATCCTTGTAGCAAATATGCATAGCCATGTGAAATAGTTTTCTACAGCTAAAGTTCCACTGCAGGAAGTCTCTTTCAGATTCCCTTAATCTTAATGCCTTCTGCACATTACTTCACTTTCAAATATCTAGATGATAAATCTAGTTTAATTCCAAGTAAAATGATGGCATGAAAAACTTTAATTTTGTGTGGCATAAATACAGTAATCACATTTTCCAAACATCAGGGCACATATTCTGACAAAGGATATTTCTTTGGTGATATGCATTAAGACTTTCCTTCTTTCCTTGAAATTAGTACCATGTTGAAATATGAAACATATGGTTGCCACACACAGCAGAGGGAGAACTGGGAAAGTAAAGATCTGGCATAAATTCTGCCACTCCTTAATTGTATAATTATGGGAAAGTCACAGTTACTCTGAATCTTCTAATCCTTATATCTAAAGCAAAAATGTTGGATTCTATGATCTATTAAAAATTCTTTCAAAAAAATCTTAATGCCTTTTCTCTGAGATTACCTCTGTCATCTAAATAGATGATACAGCTACACAGCCAGAGAGATGATAGAGACATTATAGCTATATTAGATGTATATGTATATAAATATGCATATATATAAATATTCATTCTTTCGATAAACATTGAAGAAGTGCCTACTATGTGCCAGGCACTATGCTAAGCACTGGGGACACAAAAAGAGGTAAAAGACAGGCTCTTTCCTCAAAAAGCTTGCAATCTAAATGGGAGGCATTATATGTAAACAAATATATACAAAGCAAACCACATACAGGATAAACAGATGATCATTAAAAGAGTGAAGGTACTAGAATTAAGAGGGGATAGGAAAGGTTTCCAGATGTATACATATACATATCTTGTTTGTACATATTTTTTGCATACTATCTCCCAGTCTTAGATTGTGAGCTCCTTGAGAAAAGGGGCTATTTTTTTGCCTTTTCCACAGCACTTTGCATAGCATCTGACCCATTGTAAGTGTTCAGTAAAAACTAGCTGACTGACTGACTGATGTTGCTCATGTCCAAAAATGTAACTTTCATTCTGCATCTTAAATCTAACATCGTTGGCCATTGGTCCTCTGGAATCATATTAACTTGATTTTACCAGATTTCCTATTTCCTTAACCCTGACCCACCCCATGTGTCTGGATTTTCTCTTTATCTATTTCATCTGCATGCATGGTACAATAAATCTCTGCCAGCCATTATCTTTCCTGTTTTCAAGCTCCTATTTCTGCCGCAGCAAAGCCTACAAGTGCTATTGTGTATCCCTGATCAGGCACATGCATACCAGCTTGTCATTACAGTCAAAGGAATGTGCGTTGAACCATAAGTCAAGAGCTATTCTAGGCTTCACCATTAAATTACTTTGTGACAAGGGACTCTTTCTCTTTCTGGTTTTTTTTTCTTTCATAAAGTGAGGATGATATTGTACTATACCTTCCTTGACTCTTAGGAGGGTTTTTTAAAAAGCACTTTCATTGTTATTGCTTGTCAAGCATAAATAATCATGTTTTAAATAAAACATTTTTGAGTAGCTATGCACACCTCTCAGCTGGGGCACCTCATTATTTTGAATTTCCTAACTATATCTCACCCAAGAAAGGAATCAATTCAGAGAATTAGAGGGAAGAGTACTAGGTAATCAGGCAAATGAATAAACAGAGGCTAAAAGGTTAGTTATCATTATCCAGATCTTTGAGAGTACATAGAATTGAACTTTAAAAAAATGTTTTTAAATTTTCTTTTTTACTTGTAGATACAATTTAATGGTTGTTTTCTGACATTTTATGATCCATTTTGTCTCCTTCCCTCTCATCCCTCTCTTCTCCTTTAGATGGCAGGTAATATGATATACACGGAATTGAACTTTACAGCCATTCCATCCCCTTCTTAGTTTCTGAATGTTCCTTATCACTGCACTCGACATAGTGGAGCAATTGGGTAGTAGAAATATATTCTGGAGAAAGTGTGCATAATAATATAACAACAGTTTGATTCTAAGGTATTTATTAAACTCCTTGCATTATGTTAGGCATTGAGGGAGAGACCAAGAGACCCTACCCCTGTTCTTTGTTCTTAAGGAAGTTCCATTTCATTTTGGGAGATAAAAATGATGATGATGATGTCAGCTAACATTTATATCACTTCTACTTGATTCTAGGCACTCTGTTAAATGCTTTACAATTATTGTTTCATTTGATACTTCTAGCACTCTTGCAAGGAAGATGCTATTATTATCTTCATTTAACTGATGGGAACACTGAGGCAGTGGAGCCGTCTCAATTGGATTAGATGACACAGCTAGTTGGTGTCTGAAATTGGATTTGAACGCAGGTTTTCCTGAATCCAGGCTCTAGCACTCTATCCAAAGATAAGAATATGTAGACATGAAAATGCAAATTAGGATATGTAAAGAACATAGGAATAATATGGAGGAAGAAAAGATTTCTTCTAAACTGGAAATGAAAACAGGAACTAAGGAATTCCAAGAAAGATATTATGGAGATGGGAACATCTGAATAGTGTCTTGAAAAATAATGGGTAGGATTTTAATAGATGAAAATAAAAAGGAAGGAAATTCTGGACTCAGGATAAGTCATGAGCAAAAAAAGATATGGAGGTGACCTAGCACTTTTTGTTATGGTTTATTTTTTAACACATTTATTGAATTATAATAAAGGGAATTATTTTTATTTATTAAACAATTAAAATAAAGTCAATTATAATTTAAATGACTTTCAAATTAAACTTAAAATACAAACATAGGAAAAATGAAATATATAATTCTTGATACTTGCTATAGGAATAACCAGGCATATATAAAGATAGAGTCAATTTTCATGATTTTTGTCCAAACTGAACAAATTTGAATCTACCAAACACATTTAAGTTTCTTTATCTTCTTATCCTAGAGAATAAGGCATTGCTTTCCTGGACTCATAGACTTAAATTCCTCAGTCACATCATTATAATTAAGTTATGAAGCCAGTTTTGTTCAACATTCAAAATCCTAAGTGGCAAGGCATTGTTGAAATAATATACTTATTTTTTTGTCTTCTACATGTAGTAAATTTAGAAAGACTTTCACATCACCAGCTAATAGCAGGCAAGACTGTAAAACATCAAACAGATTTGGAACAGGTCTAATCAGTTTACTAAGTTGATCCTTAAAGGAAGCTAAGGATTCTATGAGTTGAAAGAATTAGAGGAATACATTACAAACATGGGGGATAGCCTGAATAACAACATGGCAATAGGAGATGGAATATTGACTCTGGAGAACAGCAAATAGGTCAGTTGGAGAATGCCTTTATAGCACATGATTAAATAAAAAAATTGATAGTACATAGATTAATGATATCAGAGTTCATATGTTAAAAACATCACTGTTAAGGAAGGCTTTATGGAGGAGATCAGATTAGACCTAGAAGCTTGAATAAGATTTGGAAATGAGGAAGAAAAGAGTAATAACATGTTTCAAGTAAAGATTAACATGTCATTATTAGAGAGACCAAATGGCTACATTATTTCAAAATTTTTGAACTTGAGGTGTTAGTAATACATCCAAATAAAAATGTCTAATGGGCCCTAAGAAATAACATCAAAGAGATTTTCTCAGAATAACTAAAACTCCTTAAGCTTCGGGCAAGGACTATGGGTTATTTCAGAGCTCTGCAACATGCTGAGTTTGAGATATTAATGGAACACAAAAGTGGAGAGGAATTTCAGACAGTTGGAAATTTTGAAGTAGAGCTGAGGAGAAATGTCTTGACACAGTCTTGATATATAACTCGTACTTGTGAGTCATACTCAGAAAGGTGATAGTTGAAGCCATGGGAATGAATGTCAAGAGATAGTTTTGAGAGAGAGGAGAAGAGAGCTGATGATGGAACTATGATGTTGCATACATTTAAAGGGCATGGAGACAGTCTAGTAGAGTAAACAAAGAAGGACTTGCTAGGCAGACAAAGGAGAGCTTGATGAGCACTCCATTATTGAAACTATGAAGAAAAAAGCTTTAAGAAGGGGAAATAATTAGCATCAATCCTGTATATCAGACAGGGAGAGTGAGGACTAAGGAAATATCATAAATTTAGTTATTAGTTCATTATTTATTTTTGAGAAGAAAGATACACTAATTTGATTTTGGTAGAAGGAAGTAGAGAGTAGAAGAGAGTAAAGGCAGCATGTATACCTTATTGTTTCTATAAGTTCCACAGAAAAAGTTAAGGAAAAGTTGAGATGATTTCCTAATAACACTGTTTTGTTTGAAGATGATGGAAATCTAAGCATGTTTACAAACAAAAAGAAGCAAAAGCAAAAGAGAGAGTTCAATCCAGCAAACAAATTTGCTACTACCTGCAAAGCATTGTATGATATTAAATTTCAAAGAAGATAGTTGGTGTAGCGAGAAATTCAAAGGAAAGGAAAGAAAATGAGAGTTCATATGTTAGAATGTGTCATGAAAAAGAGGAAAGATACTTTCTTCATAGAATAGTGTGAAGGAAAAAGAATGGGAGAGCAAAACACAGAAAATGGTTGTAAAATGAAAGAGGAATAAAATTAAAGATTTCAAAACATATAGCCTCAAGCTCTTGATAAAGTAGAAATTAAGATAATTCAATATTTGGGTAACTTTAGGAGAGTAATAATAATAGTAATTGATACTTATGTGTATAACTTTAATGATTGCAAAATATTTTAAATATATTGTCTCATAATCATATATTTAGAGCTAGAAGAAGACATCTATATAAACCTTCCCATTTTATAACTAATAAAAATGAGTCAGGTCAAAGTTACATAGGTCTTAAATGGCAGATGGGATCTGAACTCAGTTCATTTGACTACAAAGTGGTCCAGGTCATATGAAATAAAAGACTAAGATGGATGTGAAGGCTGTAAGATTTGACAACTGATTGGAAAAAATGGGGTGAAAAAGAATAAAGAATTGAGGCTGATGCTGAGATTATGACCCAAGATGCCTGGAAGAATGGAATTACTTTTGACAGAAAATGGGAAGTTATGAAAAAAACTGGATTTATAGTAAAAGATGATGATCCATATAAAAAAAGTATATTTAGAAACACTTTGGGGTCATTAGGTGGAGGTGTCAACAGGGAGCTATCGACTTGAGATTCTGCATAGGAAAGAGAGGAGGTCTACCTATTCATTCGGATAAAGATAATAATTTTAAAAATAAGAGTTGATGATATGATCAAGGAAGAAGATAAGAGGGCCCAGAAAGAATCATCAATCAATAAATCAACAAGAATTTTTAAAATGCTTATATGCCCAGGCACTCTTTTAGGCACTGGAAACACAAAGCTTAGGTAGTTGTTCTTCTATCAGAGAAAAGAGTGCACATCTATACAAAAGAAATACTTGCATTTTAGAAAATATTCTGGGGGAAGATATAAAAATCTGAGAGAATTCAAAAAATCCATTGTACAAAGAAGTGCCTGTGCTACCCTTTGAAAGAAACTAGAGCTCATCAGAGGTGCAAAGGTACAAAAATGGAAAACAGAGTGTCATGTATGAGCAGCTACATGAAAGACAGTTTCACAGAACTGTTAAGTGCATGAAAGAAAGTAATGCAAAAAAGCTGGAAAGTAGGTTAGGTCCAGGTTGTGAAGGGCTTTAAATGGCAAAAAGAGAAGTTTGCATTTCTCTACAGGAGCAATTGAGAGGCACTGCAATTTATTGAGTAGAGAAGTGACATGGTCAAAAAGAATTTAAGGAAAATTACTTTGGCAGTTATGGAGAGGATGGATTAGAGAGAGGAAAGAATTGAGGCAGAATCCATGTAGAGAGCTATATTTACAACCAGGTGAGAAGTGATAAGGTCCTGAACTTGGAGGATAACTGTATGAGTAAAGCAAAGAGCAGCCTGTAAGTGATCAAATTAAGAGATGCAGAGGCAGACAAAACAGGATTTGATATTTGATTGCGTATGCTAAGGAAGGAATAAGTGATGATTTTGAAGTTGCAAATCTGGCTAACTAGAAGCCTGGTAGTGTCCTCTATAGATAAGGGAAAGTCAGGAAGAGGTATGAATTAAGAAATGAAAAATAATGAGTTCTGTTTTGGACATTTTGAGTTTGAGATGCCTATGAGACATTCTGTTTGAAATGCTAAAAAACAATTAGTTATATGAGGCTGGAGCTTAGAAGAAAGATAAAAGCTAACTATACAGAGCTCAGAGGCATCTGCAGAAAGATGAAAATCAAACCAAAAGGAACCAATGAAGTCACTGAGTGATACAATCTAGAGTGAGGAAAAAAAGGCCATAGAACATAGGCTCTGGATATACCAGTGGATAAAGAATGGGATATGAATCATCTGACAATGGAAACTGAATAGAAGTTGTCAGATAGGTAGGAAGAGAACCAAGAGAGAACAAGGACAATCCAATTCATGAAGACAAGAGTATCTGAGAGGAGATGGTGGTCAACAATGTCAAATAATACAGAAAAATCAAGAAGGATGAAGACTTAGAAGAAACCACCAGATTTAGCAATTAAGATGTCTCTACTAATTTTTGAGGGATCATTTCAGATGAGTTTAGAAGCCATTACCAAAAGTAAAAAGTGGGACATGGATGGGGCTCCAACCAAGGAGAAGGATAAAGAGCACAAGGAGGAGAAAACCCAGGAGATCTGTGTCACTAAAATTCAGAGAAAAGAAAATATTGATCAAGAGCGAATAGTCAGCTGGTCAATATTGCAGAGATGTCAGAAAGTTTAAGAACTGAGAAAAAAATTATTTTTTAGCATTGGTGATGCATCATTATTATAAGTTCTGTTTTTCTTTTTTCCAAGAGGGGAAATGGAGGGAAGAGAAAAATAAATACATGTTAACTGAAAAAAATAAAATAAAATGGGGGGCAGCTGGGTAGCTCAGTGGATTGAGAGCCAGGCCTAGAGACAGGAGGTCCTAGGTTCAAATCTGGTCTCAGACACTTCCCAGCTGTGTGACCCTGGGCAAGTCACTTGACCCCCATTGCCTACCCTTACCACTCTTCTGCCTTGGAACCAATACACAGTATTGACTCTAAGATGGAAGGTAAGGGTTTAAAAAAAATGTAAAAGAAAAAAACAACCACCTACACAACAAAAAGAGATTATTGAAACCTTAGGAGAAGGGCTTCAGTTGAGGGGTAAGGTTGGAATTCAGATAACAAAGAGTGTAAGAAATGAATAGGAAGTGAGGCAGTGGGGGCACCAAGAGTAGGTGAATTTTTCTAAGGATTGAATGAAATCTGGACATGTTTGTAGGCAGAGATGAAGGAGACTTTAGGTTAAGAGAAATGGAAGATTAGAGAGGGGAGATACATTTGTTATTTCCTCAGTAGAATCAAATAATTTTGAATAGAGAAATTGGTGGGGGATTCTTGTTTTGTTTGGCTGCTGTTTCTCTGGCACTTAGCCCTATGCCTGGCGTGCTAAGTAAATGCTTATTGTTTTGTTTTGATTCAATCAAGGGTATGGGAAAGGAGCAAGCTCCTGAAGAGACAGGAAGAAATGGGATCAAAGATAGACAGGAATTGGTGTTGACAAAAAGGAGGATCATTTCTCATTGAGGCTGGAACAAAGAAAGAAAGGATAAGGAATAGTTTGAGGAGATTTAAGGGGAATGCATGGGAGGAAAAATGGAGTTCATAATACATGACCTTTATTTTCATGGTAAAGTATGAGTTAAAGTCCTTAACTGAGAAGAGAGAGGGCTGAGAGTATGGGGAGCTGAAGAAGAGAAGATCTTTGGAATCTATACTTTGAGGAGTGTGGTAACCATTTAGTGAGGAGTAAAAGATTTCCATGCAGCAGTAGGACCCCAAATGAAATTATGGACATGGATAGACAATGGACCTATGACAATTAGAGTGAATCTGGAGTTTAGGAAAGGCCCCACCAAAGCAGGTTGGCACTCCTGCCCCTTACTTCCTTAGAGCTATACTCCATTATGTATCAGAGGCAAACAGAGATTGGTTCTGTATGTACTATGCCATGCCACATTTCCTAAGTGACGTTAGATATCATCAATTTGTAATGGTCCTAATCAGCATAGTTTACAGCAGAGTTTAATAGAACACAACTAACATCTCAGAAGGCAGATGCTAGGCAGTAATCCAAAGCTTAGGTTTAGAAAGGAAGGTGCAACAATAAGACAAAAAAAATGAATCAGAGGCCAGGCATTAGAAAGTTGGCATGTTATCTATAGGATAGAAGATAGCATAAAGTTGATATAATAATCTATGAGTCAAAATTGAGAAAGGAGGAAAGTAAAACCAGAGAAGACGTGAAGAGAGGGAAGGGATGATCAGAGAGCATAATGAAGAAAAAGACTAGACTATGGAGAGTGAGAGAAAGTCATAAGGATAAGAATTTATGGTCTAAGAGAGAGAGTGTCAGGGTTCTTATTCATACAAACAAAATAGTTCTGGATGGTAAGTTCAAAGATATGACTATCTCTAGGTGAGGCTGAGGCACTATTACCATTTTGCAGATGAAAAAAATGTATAAATGTTCTGAGATTTTAAGTATGTTGCAAGTACAGAAATAAATATATATAAATATACATAGCCGCACATGTGTACATGCACGCACACACACAGAGAGGAATCCCCTTGTTGCATAAACAGAAATAACTATAATATAAATTAAAATGTGACAAGTTCACAGGAGAAATATATATGAAAATTAGTGTTGTGTAGCAGAAAGCAGACTGGGATTTGAAATCAGAAGATCTAGATTAAAATCTTGATCATTCTACTTACCAACTATAGCTATGTCATCAAGATACTGAACCTCTTTGGAACACAGTTTTCTCATCAATAAGATAAGAGGGTTGAATTAGGATACCTCCAAGATTTTTTTAGTTCCAAATTTTAGACATGGATATAAGCTGAATGCTTTGAGTATTCAAAGGAGGGAGATACTATTTCCTGCTGGAGTGAGTATTTGGGAAAGTTTTGTAAAGAAAATGGAGTCTGCTCCAATAAATATTGGTAAGATACAAACAAATAGGAAAAAATTAGAATGCAAATGATGGAGAGAAGTACATCCTCGCCCCAGAGACAGCATAAGCAAAAAACATTGTAATCCATTCTACAATCAATAATCAATCAGTGAACATTTATTAAGCATCTATCGTGTGCCAGGTTGCCAACATGACTTTCCTAAAATATAGGGGATATAGTCCCTATGCAGGAAAGCCCAATGATTATTATCTCTAGGATCAAGAAACATTATGTATTTGGCTCTTAAAACCCTTTACAGCCTCCTCAACTCACCTTTCTACTCTTATTACTCATTACTAGACTCTACACACCTGTCAAATTGACCTTTTCAGTATTCCTTATATATGACACTCCTACCTTTGCACCTTTGCAATGGTTGCCCTCACTGCCTGTAATGCATTCCCTCCTTACTTCCCAAGAATCTCCTTATTTCTTTCAAAACTTTCCTCAAGTGCAACTTCCACATGAAGTCATTCCTGACTTTCTTTGTATTTATCTTTTTTTTGGCATATTTTTGTTATTGTTCAATCATTTTTCAGTCTTGTCTGACTCATTTTGGGTTTTCTTGGCAAAGATATTGGTGTCGTTTGCCATTTATTCTCCAATACATTTTATAGATAAGGAATTGAGGCAAATAGGAAATGAATTGTCCAAGGTGACCTAGCTAATAAATGTCTGAGGCCAGATTTGAACTCATGAAGCTATCTTCTTGATCCCAAACCCAGTGCTCTATCCACTGTGTCACCAAGATGCCCTTTGTATATTCACATGTATATAAATATATGTAGATAATCCGATAGATAGATAGATAGATAGATAGATAGATAGATAGATAGATAGATAGATAGATAGATAGATAAATGGATGGATGGATAGGTAGATGGGTAGATAGATGGATGGATAGATAGATAGATAGATAGATAGATAGATAGATAGATAGATAGATAGATAGATAGATAGATAGATAAGTAGATGGTCCTTGAGAACAGGAACCATTTCATTCTTATTTTTGTGTTCCCAGTGAATAAATGTGCCTGACACGGAGGAGATGCTTAATAAATGCTTATCAATTGATTGAATATAAGGGGAAAACCCAGCAGTTCAGTCAGCTTTGAGCACAGAGTTTAAGAAAGGAATTACTCTGATATAAGGATAAGAAGGGTACATTGAATATAAGTTACGGAGAGACCTGAATGGCAGTCAATCAATGCTTGCCTGAGGAGTTTGGACTTTGTTTGGTAGACAGTTGGTAGTCATTGTAGGGCTTTACTCAGGAGAGTGACATGATAACGGCTATACTTTAAGGAGATTAATTTGACAGCAGCATGTAGGATGGATTAGAGAAGCCGATGGGAAGAGACTCTATCTGAGGAGGCCAATTAGGTATCCATAGCACTAGTCTAGAGAAGGGTGAGAAGGCTTGCAGAGGGTGATGGCAGTGGGTAGAGAAAGGAGAGCTCACATTCAGAGAGCTATATTGCCAAGGTAGAATTGACAGGACTTGGAAACTCATTAGATTCAGGAGATGAGGGAAAGAGAGGTGTCCGGATAACTCCAACATTTCAAACCTGGAAGACTAATTCTCCCCAGCTGCTACTTTGTCATCTTTTCACTTTTCTTATGATCACAAAATCTCCAAATTTCTTTACTCCTCTTTCTCCCAGACTAATGGCTTGGGTCCTATGAAGTAAATTTTAAAACCTGATCATACTCCCTGACTTAGGGGCTGCCAGTGAAAGCAGCCTATTAAAATCTTTTGTTCAAATCACAATCTTCTTATAAGATTATCCTTTTTCCTTACACCATGTAGATACTTAAAAATTCACATTTACATTTTGCCTCTGATCTAGGGTCTCCTATCAATCAATCCGTAGAGATTTGGGGATGAAGAAGGAATTTGTGCTGTATATTGTTGGGACATTACATGTTTTCTGGGGAAAAGAACAGCTGCACAACCCCCTCTCCCACACAAAGCTGCAGGGATGCTGACCTCTAGAGTTTTATGGCAGTCATTTTCCAATCTACAAATCAGGGCGTGGGGGTAAAATATGCCTAATAAGTGCTTATGAAATCTAGGCTAGATTAATAAAAAGCCTGTAAATTAAAATGTCAGAGGAATTAGCACTGTGTTTGATAAATGACAAAATGAATAGGTTGATTTTTTTTAAAGGACAGCAATTGAAATCATTTGAGCAGAACAAACCTTGGATTTAAATCTGATTTTATACTCAAGAAAACAGTGGCCTAGTAATGAAACATGCTTTAGTCCTTTGCACAAAGTATGATTTTGGGGAAATGAGCTTTAACAATCTAGAATTTGTGATACCTGTGATCATTTCAGAAGAGATGGAGTATTGAATAGTCAGGCTACTCATAGTAACAGCTAACATTTATATAGGTTTGAAGAACACTTCACTAGGGGCAGCTAAGTGATTCAGTGGATAGAGTGCCAGCCCAGAGTTAGGAGGACCCGGGCTCAAGTCTGGCCTCAGATACCTCCTGAGCAAATCACTCAACCCCATTTGCCTAGCCTTTGCCCTTTTGTCTTAGAGTTATTACTAAGACAAAAAGTAAGGGTCTAATAAAGAAAGATACTTTACAAACATCTCACAAAAAATTTGGAAGATAGGCACTAGTATTATCATCTCCATTTTTCAGATGAGGAAATTGAGACAGAGTGATTTGCTCAGGTTCACGCAGCTAATAAATAATTGAGGCAAGTTTTGAACTCATATCTTACTGACTCTGGACCCAGAACTTTATCTATTGAAGTACCTAATTGGCTCAGAGCAGTATTACAGGGAAACCTAAAAATCTAATCAAAAAAGGCAACATGGACACAGACTGACACCTTGAGAGAAAATGAGATACACATACAAGGGAAAGGGACATGCACGACCTAATTGATATAAGGATGGTCTAGGCTTTGCCGCATTTTCCTAATTTCAAATCCAACACTTTCTACCACATGGTGCTGCTCATTGGACAAGCAGGGATTGAACCTTGGATCTTGGCTTCGTTAGCATCATGTTTTCACCAACTCAACTAACTAGCTCAGGTGGTGTCTAAATATAAACAAATAATTCGTCACAGTGTGCTGGCAAAAAGCAAACTTGCTATACAGACAGCTGAAATCAAATACTCTGTCATCAAAGGGAATATGGGCTTAAGGAAAAAAGTCACTTGCAGTCAAGAATACATTCATATGCTGAGCATGGTGCCTGAATAAATAATTCAAATATTACTTCTGTAGCTCATAGGCAGCTAGAAAAGAAGGGACTACCTTGCAGAGAAAAGCATCCAAGGGCATTCGCTACATCAAAATAGCCATTCTTTGAAAATTGCTCCAAAGACAAGAACCAAAGAAAAGAGGAGGTGCACAGACTTCCAATGTGACAGTGTCAATGTATTTCGATTCCTGAGGCACTGAATCCAGTATGTTCCAGATAGAAAACCAAAATAAATGGACCAGCCTATCTTTAATATATGTCTCTTTTCATGGGTTTCTGAAATCCGTAGTTTTGTATAACTTGGAATGAGGGGACAGGTAGAGAAAATAAACTTCCGCATTACAAGTATTTGACAGAGTGAATTCCAAACAAATTAGAAAAGACAAAACATTTAAAAAAATCTTCCTAAGATGTGGTTTTGGTCAGAAAATTATGAATGAAAATTTGCCACCTATTCAACAACCTATAATCTGTATGTACCATTTATCTATTCTCTCTATACAAATAGATTTCTGCTGCTTATTTAAAAAATATGTATAGCTTGCAAGCAAAAAACACATTTTGTTTTTAACCCTACTGAGTCTCATAAAACTACAGTAAAGAAAAAAGACCTAACATTTATATAGTGTTTGCTATGTGCCAGGCACTTTTCAATTATTATCTTGTTTGACCCTCCTAACAACCCTGAGAGGCAAATGCTATTATTAACCCCATTTTGCAGATGAGGAAACTGAGACAAACAGAGGTTAAGTGACTTAGTAAATGTCTGAAGTTAACTTGAACCTTGGATTTCCCTTTCTGACAATAAGATCTATCCACTGTTCAATATAGCTTCCCCTAAAGGACAATGACTCTGAATTCAATTAGGATGAATTCATTCTAATCTAATTGAATAAGTGATATATTGAATTAAAAGCATTTGTTAAGTATTTGCTGTGTTGTAGGCTCTGTGTTGAATAGGTTCTCTTGTTTGTTTAAGAAATATGCAACTTGTCCAGGAGAATATCCCTTTGTTGTAACCTTTGTTGTAGTTCAGTCATTTCAGTTGTATCTAGTTTTTCATGATCCTATCTGGTTTTTCTTACAAAGATACTAGAGTGGTTTGCCATTTCCTTCTCTAGCTCATTTTACAGATCAGAAAATGGAGGCAAGCAGGGATAAGTGACTTATTCAAGGTCTTACTGTATGCCTGGTACTGTGCTAAATAAAAAAAATGAACAAACAAAAAGACAAGCAAGACTGTCCCTACCCTCAGGGATCCTACACTCTTAACAGGAGAAGGTAATCTGGTTTCAAAGACAGTAAAAGTTGTTTACAATGGAAACCTCTACTTCCTTATCATTGAAGCACAGAATAACAAAAGTGGAATAGATCTCAGAGATAGTCAAACCCATTCTTGAATAGGAATACCCTTGACAAATTGGACATCAGTAGTCATCTAACCATCACTTAGAGAATACTAAAACATGAGGTAGCCCATTCCACTTGGGGTCCAACTTTCCTGATCTTGTACTGCCAGTTGAAATCTGGTCTTCTGCAACTTCTGCCCATTGCTCCTAGAAGATTAAAGCAACATACAAAAGATCTCAAAGTAGAGCATTGAAGAGAGCAGAGCCTGGAAGCATCACATTCATTCCTTGACCCTCTGAAGTCGAGCTTCTGTCCCTGCTACTTTTCTGAAACAATTTTTTTCAAGACCACTAAGAATCTCCTTGTGGCCATAACTTAAGTCTCTATATTGTAGGGAATGAAGTAGGGCAACATTATTCCTAAGATCCTTTCAAGCTCTAAATCTTACAATTACATAAATAAATCTATTGACTTTATCTCTCTCTCTTCATCCTCCTAGACTTCTAAGCATTTGTTGGAGTTTGACCTTCCTTTTTTTTTTTTTTTTTTTTTTTTTTTTTTAAATCTCTTACCTGGGCTTCTGTGACACTATCCTCTTCTGATTCTTCTCCTACTTAGCTTGAGTTCTTTCTCACTCTCCATTATATATGCATCTTTTCATTCTATTCCAATAAGTATAGGCATCACCCAACACTCTATACTTGGCTCTTTTTTTTCTCTATATTCATTCCCTAGGCAATTCATTCTCTAGGCAATAATACTCCCATCCCTTCAACCTCTATCTATCTTAAATCCCCTATTTTATTCAATTCAACAAATATTTATTAAGCTCGATGCAGTGCAAGGCACTATCATAAGGACTGGGGATAACAAAATGAAAAATAACACATGCTTTGTCCTCAAGAAACTTACAACTTAAAAGATTATTCAGTCATACCTTCTTCCCCAAGCTCAAGACTACATTAAAAGTATATTTATGCTTTTTCTTTGCCACAAATTTCTCATGCTCATCCAAATCTTCTCAAACTTCTCAGTTGAGAATCTTTCTTCATCTGTCAGAAGGTCTCTCTTCTCTTTTCATCTCACTCCTCCTAATACTGCCCTTCTTTATTTCAGTGTCTGATGAAGAGGTGGCCCTTCTCTTTGCCTCTGAGGATTCTTTTAAGTAACAAATGAGATAAAATATGTAAGGAGCTTTGAAAGCATTAGAGCACTATACATATGCTATCTAAGAAGAGTAATAACAGTAAAAGAAATGGAAAAGAGTAGTCAGAAAGATATAAAAGCCAAGAAAGAGCAGCAAGGCCAACTCCTTCAGTGTATACCTGATTTCATCCCTTGCCTTTTTTCCTAGAAGTTGTTCTTTTCATACTTCCGCTCTTTCTCAGCTTTTATATTTCCATATTTATTAGTTTCTTTTCTGCTGGTTACAAACTACCCAAGTCTCTATAACCTTAAAAAAAAAACAACTCTTACTAGATGCTAGCTATCACATTTCACTCCTCCCTTTTCTGCTAAATTCCTTGAAAAATCTATCTAAACTTGATACTTCTTCTTACTTGCTTCTCTTCTAGCTTTGTCACTGCAGTATAGCTTGAGATCTCATCTTCCAAATGAAACCATCCTTTCTGAAATCATAGATCTCTTAATCACCAACACTAATGTCCTTTTTCTCAATCTTCATTCACCCTTTTGTAGCATTTGACACTATTGACTACTTTCTTCTCTTGAATATCTTCTCTTGGTTTTATAGAACATGATCTTTCTTGCTTCTCCTACTACCTATATGATTTCTCCTTTTCAGTCTCCTTATTGGATCTTGTCTAAGCCATACCTATTAATTGTGGGTGTAGCAAAAAGCTTTGTTTTTCTGTCTATACTTTCTCCCTAAGTGACTTTATGAGCTCCAAAGGATTAGCTCCCATTTCTATGCTTCTCTGAGTTATAGATCAGTTGTAATCTCTCTCCAGAGTTTCATCCTACTGCCTTATCTGGTTATTTAACATTTCTTTTTTTTAACCCCTTACCTTTTGTCTTGTAGTCAATACTGTGTATTGACTCCAAGGCAGAAGAGTGGCAATGAAGATAATGGGGGTCAAGTGACTTGCCCAGGGTCACACAGCTGGGAAGTGTCTGAGGCTAGACTTGAACCTTGGACCTCCCATCTCTATGCCTGGCTCTCAGTCCACTGAGCTACCCAGCTGTACCCTTATTTAACACTTCTTATTGGATATACTGTGGGTATCTCAAATTCAACATGAAAAAGTCACAACCATTATCTCCCTACACACACCAAACCCACCTATCTTCTTTCTAATTTTCCTTTACTTGTCAAGAGTGTGATCTTTCCATTCCATCAGGTTCTAAAACTCTGTCATCCTCAACTCTCTATCCTCCAGCTAGCACTTTTATCAAGGCATGACCAACTGAACTCATTTTCTCAAACATTACCATTCAGAATCAGATCCTGGAATCATCTTTTTTCTCTTCCCTCTCCCTCACTACTTGAATTCAACTGGATTTGTCCTGTTAATTCTGCTTCAGTTGTATGTCTACCTCTGACTTTTACCTAACTGCATACCAGTCACTCTGCTACCACTCTAGTTTTGAACCTTGTTATTTCTTTCCTAGATTATTATTGTATTAGTCTTCAAAATGGCCTCCCTACTTATAGGCATCCACCTTCCAATCCATCCTTTTCATAGTTATCAAAATAAATATCCTAATTCCCAGGCCAAATTCTTATTTTGGCCTCTCTTGTGGCCTATTGGATAAAATACAGTTTGAAAGTATTTCCAAATCTTCAAAATTTGATTCCAAACTGTCTTTCTAGCCACATGGGATTACTATGTTTTCCCTGATCTTATCCTGCCATCTACTACCACTAGTTATTCTTTCAGGTAATCTCCCCTTCCCCCAAGTGAAAGGCACTACTTTCACTACATACCACTATGAAGACTTCCTTGATTCTCCCGGATGAAAGATTTTCCTTCTTGACTTAAATTTCTGACAGTTTTTTGTTTGGAGGTCTCCTTTGTCCTAATCACATTCTGTTTTGTCTTGCATCTTCTCCCCTTCTCCTCCCTTCTTTCATAATAGAGTAAGATCCTTGAGGGCTGGCTCTGTGTCATTCACAATTTTTTGTCCCTCTTATACTTAGCATAATGTCTATTAAGTAGCCAACTGTGTAAATGTTATAGAAAAATCCCTACAGTATATGTAGAAATATGGAGCCACATGGGTCCTTTCTGGATTTTTTTTTGTCTGAATAATAATTCAGATGAAATAGCATATTAACACTCAAGTCAATGCTTTTAAGCAGCTTCTCCTTGCTATGCCATATTTTTAATGATTCAACACAGATTTTCCTTTTGAATGATTTTTCCCCCTCTGTCTTCTGATTAAGGCATTTGGACAGCAACAATACCCAACATTTCTATAACATTTTAAAGTTTAGAAATCTTGTTGGTCACAGCAACTCAGTGAAATAGGTAATGTAGGAATTACTATTATCTCTATTTTATATTTGAGGAAACTGAGGCATCAACAAGATAAGGACAAATAACTAATTAGTTACATTGGCATACAGACTTCTTGTACTTGAATTATAATCAGACTGACAGGGGTTTGGCAATTTGCTGTGCTAACCAATACCTCTGATAGAAGGCCATTTAAAAATTCTTAGTAGCATCTGTTTATGGAGCCCAGGCTGCTTGACATGATTCTAAAACAATGGAAACCCAGGTGGCATGTTTGGCATTTAACAACATGGAGTATGGTGCCAAGGTAATCCTCTGAGATGCCACAGTAGTTTTCGATTAATGCTGCTGTAGCAACATGAATATCCTGGGAATCATTTAGGGAAAGGCTAATGCTGGGCAGTATGTCTCCTTCTTCAGCCTCCTCTAGATAAGTAGAAAATATTGCATAGTCTTAAAATGGCCATGGAGACAACAAATATTAAAGGGAGGCATAAGAGGTTTTTTTTTCCCCTTTATATACTTATAACACAGTCTTTTTTGCAAAGTACACCAGCAAGGAGGAGGGTTTGTGAATTCACTGGTGCTGTAGACATGACTCCCTCCTAGTTACAGTTCAGTGTTCAGTGCTAGGACAAAGTAAGGAACATTCAACAAGATTTACTTTGCCCTAAAACAGCAATACAGTAGGAACTCATTTTACCTGACCAATATGGTCCATGATTTTCTATATAAGTTGAAAATCATGCATGATAGTGAACCTCACTATTTAATAAGCACTTCTTATGTGAAAATGTATATCACACTCTTAAAAGATTAATACTATAGCATTAATGAAATAAAAAAGACACTCTTCTGATGCAGACCAACTTGTGTCACAAGTCCAGACAAAGACTGATGTGGGAGCTAATGTTTGGCACAAAACAATATAATGACTCACAACTAAAACTTCTCAGAGAGAAAATGAATGAGGTTGGGTAAACGGCTGTGAGCCTTTATTCTGCTTGGGAAAATGAAGCACGGTTATCAGTAAATAATTTTTCTAAATTTTATGTATTTTTCTGCCTTTGGTTTTTTTATTTTCAATCACATATGCCTGAATTTGCATATGATGATCAAAACAAGGTCCTACTGTATGCTACAAGGATACAGTGGTACTTAGCTTCTGTCTAATCTCATTCTAGAAATGTCCACTCACCAGGTCTGAGAAGCCCAGACTAAACCTAAAGTCTTCACAGGTTGATTTCACATTACTCCTTTTCACATTCTCTATATTCTGGCCAAACTAGCCTACTTCCTAGCCCCTGCACACAACATTGTATCTCTAACCTATATCATAAGGTTGTTGTGACAATCAGATGAGATATTTGTAAAAGCACTTAACACAGTAACTGGCACATAGTAATGGGTGCTATATAAATGCCTCTTCTCTTCTCTTCTCTTTTCCACTATGCCTAGAATGCTTTCCCTCTTCACCTCTATTCTGGTGATGTAGTTATTTAGTCATTTTTCAGTAGTGTTTACTCTTCATGACCCCATTTGGGATTTTCATGACAAAGATACAGGAGGTTTGTCATTTCCTTCTCAAGTTCATTTTACAGAAGAGGCTCTGAGGCAAACAGGTAGCTTCTAGTTTTAGTCCCTCTTCTACATGACAATGCTTTGAATACCTAAAGGTAGTCAACTATCAGTCAATCATCAAACATTTATTAAGTGCCCAATAATTATCCTATCTGGACCCCAGATTCCTCATCTGTATATGGTGCTCTTCTAGGATGCTCCTACCACTCCAACTTGTATTCCCAGAAGGTTAGTTTCATCCTTGATCCCTCAAGGATGGCTATCCCAGGTTCAAAGGATTCTATGCATCCACACTTCTTAAAATATAATTTATGAGTTCCACCAATGTGTTCTCCTTCAAAAGTCAGACAGAGGACACAATCACTAAACATCTATTAAATGTCTACTATGTGTTAGGCACTGTGCTAAGCACAAAGAGACAGTCCCTGCCCTCAAGAAGCTTATGATCTAATGGGAGAAACAACAAGAAAGCAAATATATACAAAGGAAGCAAAGTGCAGGAAAATTAGGAAATAATTATCATTGAGAAGACACTGGAATTAAGAGTTAGGGAAGGCTTCTTGTAGAAGGTAGGTTTTTAGCTAAGATTCATTCACAAGAAAGCAGAAAAGTCAATAGTCAGAATGGCAGAGAGAGAGGTAGGTGCTGAAGTGGATAGAGTACTGAAATCAGAATCTGAAAACCTGAGTTTGAATCCTACTTCATTTACTAGCATCTCTCAACTTCATTTTTGTCATCTGTAAAGCAGAGATAGAGTACCTATTTACATAAAGCCGTTATGGGAATCAAATGACATGACATGTAAAGTACTTCACAAACCTTAAAGCACTATAAAGAAAGAAGGCTATTATTATTATAAATCCATAATCCCATTTGCCTAATTTGCCTCATTTTTAGCCATTTCACTATAGTACATGCAAACTTGGCCAAGTTAGGTGAGGTGAAATAAATCATCTTTATTCTTTTTTCCTAAAAGGCTTTGAAGGCATTTGTAGATATTGTCTGGATTATAAAATGGGAATTTTAAATGAAAATCAGTCATTAATATCATCTTCTTCTCTCATTATCTTATATGACTGAGACTTGACTAAATTTTCTTGAGTTTAAGAATAAATGTACAACCTTATAGGTTCTTTTAGGAATTTACAAACTGAAATCTTTCAGTGGAATGAAAAATGGAAAAAAAAATATGTATACGAATTTCTTTCTCTTCACTTCCTAGATACTCCTAGATCCTCCATACAACATGGACATAGTGGAAATCTAATCTCAAAGTGTTCAAATAAATTTTTATACCTTGATTATATTGTTTCCATTTGTTCTGGAGATGTATTTTGTCTGCTATTTTTATAACCAATAAATTGCCCCAGCTTTATATGAGCAAATAGTTTAAGGAATATTTCCAGTAAAAAATAATAGCACAATGGAGAGGCACCAAAACAAAGAGAGTTCACAGGAGAAAACATGAGTGCATGTAAAAATTTAATCATCCTGGGCAATATTTCACTCTGTAAATATCAACAATTATTTATTATTCTTACCTTGAGACCTAGCCATTCCATCATAGAGAGAGGAATTTATTCAAAGGACATTGCTCATACTTGAAATTATTCCATTAAATTCAAAGCTGTTGAGAATCACTACTAATCCTTTCCTATTCACAGGATAAGTGAAGCAACTAAAACAAACAGGGAAGTCAGTTGTCAGTTTAGCCTTCCATGCTCTTTTTTAAAATTTTGATTGTTTTAATTTTTTTCTTTTTCATTATGAATTTAGCAATCAACAAACACAAATTGTTCAAAGTACAAAGAAAGTGATTTGGTTAAGAACTGCAAACTTCATACATACATTTTTAAAAATCATATTGAATTTAAGAAGATAATAATACAATTGGACTATTTGTGTACTTTTCATTTATTTTTCTATGCATTAAAATGTGTTATTGATGCTCATTTTCTTAAGTCATGTCTATTGATTAATACATGTTCCTATGCCACTTCAAGTTGAAGCATTGCTTTATAACAATTATATATAGTCACAAAAGACAAGTTAGGTATGTCTGAGAATGTTTGCTTAATTTTGTGCCTCTCATGTAGTTCTCAAACTTTTTGATCTCAGGATTCCTTTACACTCTTTTTTTTTTTAAACCCTTGTACTTCGGTGTATTGTCTCATAGGTGGAAGATTGGTAAGGGTGGGCAATGGGGGTCAAGTGACTTGCCCAGGGTCACACATCCTTTACACTCTTAAAAATTATTCAGGGACCCAAAGAGTTTTTGTTTATGTGGAGCATAAATAAATATTTATATTAGAAATTAGAACTGATAACTTTAAAAAGTATCGATTCATTTAAAAATAACTAATAAACCTATTACATGTTAAAATAAACAACACTTTAATTTTTAAAAGTTATCTTCCAAAATAAAAATTTAGAAAGAAGAATGATATTTTTGTAAATTTCTTTAATGTCTGCCTTAATAGAAGATAGCTAAGTTATTATGTTCTACTTCTGTTTTTGATCTATTGCTGTAGGTCATTTTGATTGAATTATATGAAGAAAATCTAGCATCATAGAGATGTGCAATTGGAAAAGGGAGAAGCATTTAAATAGGCAAAAATAACTTTGTACTATTACAAAAATCGTTTTGATTTGTGATCTCCATGAATGGACCACAAGGATCTCCCAGAGGTTGCCAGACTACATTTTGAAAATCATATACAGCTCCTATCTATTACCTCTCTTCCAAAAAGCAGAGAGGGTATATTTCCTTATTAAGTCTTTTAAAATGATGATTAGTCATTGCTATGGCCAGAGTTCTAAGGTCTTTCAAAAGTTTTTTTCTCTCACATTATTATTATGGTCATTGTATATATTGTACACATAGTTTTGCTAAGTCTTTAAAGAACATACTAAAATCCTCAAATTTTTTTCTTTACTGTTTTTCTCTGTAATTCTATTTGCTTTTCTTTAAAGTTTTTAAATTATGTGACATTTGGTACATATATTTAATGGTGACATTTCATTATCTATGGTCCCTTTAAACATACTCTAATTTTCCTGCTTATCTCTTTTAATTGTCTACTTTCACTATCACTTTATATGAAATTATGATCATCACCCCCAGTTTTGTTTTGTTTTTGGTTCACTTGAGAGATATGGATATTTTCTAGTCCTTTATCATAAGTTGGTGGGTATCTTTATATTTCAAATGGGTTTCTTATAAACAATATTTTGGGATTCTGCTTTCTTATCCATTCTTCCAATTTTTTATATTTAATGAGTGAGTTCATCCCATTAACATTCATGGTTATGATTTTTTTTCTCATTATCATATTCTAACATTTCTTCTCTTTGCTGCCTCCAACTATCCTTCTTTTATAAAGAGATATTAGGGACAATCTTGCTTTTCTATTTGTATCCCCAGTACTTGGCATATAGTGAGCACTTTCTTTTGTTAATATAGTATGCGTTATTCAGCATTCTTTTATAATTTATCAAAATTTTGGTCATTTTTTTTGTTTGTTTGGTCATGGTTTTTAGAGCATCCAATTAATCAAATTCTCTCTTATTCTGTTTTTAAAATCATGTTTCTTACAATAATTATCTCACTTTTATTTTTTAGCTACTTTTTGGGCTTCTCATTGAATAATTGAATTCCATTTCCTCCCAGTACGTCTGGGTTGGGTCCCTTCATGTCATAGTCTTAGCTAGAAATCTCCCCACTTTTTTTCATGAGCCTGTTAGGTTTGGTAATATTTCAAAATCATACTTTTAAAATTAAAAAGGTAGAAAAAGGAAGGAAAGAGATCATTTAAATACATATCTGCCAAACCCTAGAATTAAGACATAGCAAAAATTACATGACCACAATTCTTTGCCAACATTCTCAAACCACTATTTGCACCCCATCCATATCACTTAGAAACTATGCTCTTATTATATTACATTGCTTTTCTATTCAAGTTTTGTATTGAACCAATGTTTCTTCAGTTGCTTTAGTGAAGAGCAAAACAGGGAAAAAGGCAAAATGAGAAAATAAGAAATGGAGTGAGAAGTCAGAATTTATAAACACTACTCTGTATTTATATTCATAGAAGATTATCTGGACCTCTAAATTATTTATGGGTACATGTTTTCTAAGCAAAGTGACACCCTGTTTATGTTTAGTTATGCTAAGCATTTGAGAAGATGTCCAAGTTAAGTTATACTATTACCAACTCAAAGAATTCAGCAACATGCATTCCTTTTGTCCAAGTGCAAAAGACCTCTGCTGATGGTATGTCCTAATGTGTTTTTATACACATGATGCTAAATGTTAGCTAAAGGATCACTGTTCTCTTTTGGTTCTTCAAAGTATCTTGTCTCTTTTTTTGGTTGTCACATTAATTTTAATTTTTAAAAGTTTTATGAATGGCAAAAATGCATTTTGTCTCCTCCCCTTTAGAATATCATGCTCAATAATGTGGGGTATTTTGAGAGTAGAATCTGTTTTGCTTTCTTTCCTGCATACTCTTTCTGTCCTATTTTTAATATTTAATTCTTTCTATTAAAGCTATTTGCCTCATCCTTCCTCGCTGCTTCTCACTCAGTTTAGAATAAGTATTCTTCTCTTGAAGAGAAGGTGAAGGAAACTTTTTAAGGCTTCCATTCATTAAGGCAGCACAAATGCAAGAGGGCAGAGTTTATGTCAACTGGATCATAGTGAAAAAAAATAGTCTACTATACAGTATCACATGTGTAGTTTTATGATGTTTTCCTGATTATTGTCTCTGCATTTCTATTTTAAGTAAGTTGCCTCTTTGCTACTATAAAATGATATTGTGCATCTTGTTCTAAATGATCTAGGGGTGAGAAGGGATTCAGATAGGGAAAATGGGAGATCAAAGCAGAATTGAACAGATCGTGGACCCAAAGCAGATTCTAAGAACCCAGCAAGACACAAGATATGCTATATAAATAAAGTCTGAAAATAAGAGAAAGGATTTCATGCAATATGAAAAATAGGAACACACTCATGATGGGGAGAATAATGAAGGTCTTCTGAGGAAAGAATGTGTTGGTCAGAGTTTATTGGAGCAGAAAGTTAAATTTTGACAATAGTTTGGGAGAGGCTGCATGGTACATTGGGAAGAGTGTAGGTTTTGGAATCAGTCAGAAAACCTGGGTTCAAATCTTGTCTCTGTCACCTGTGTGACTTCGAACAAATAATCTAACTTTCCCAGGTCTTAGTCTCCTCATCTATAAAATAAGAGGATTATATTAGTTGGCATCTGAGATTCCTTTTGGTCTTGTCTCAATGAGAATAGATCCAAAGTTGGTCATCAGATGAGTGAAATACTCTCCTTCCCTCTTTTTCTCCTTCCTTCACCCCATCACCAACGAAAATATTCAAAGTTCCCAAAACATAAATCAAAGGAAATCCTACCTATACATATCAGTGAGTAGCCATTTTTGTGAGTTACTACCTCCCATTGAACCATCCTTCACATGTTATATGGCAGACTTGGAGATTTAAAGCATCACATATTTCTAGCCTTCAGGAAGCCTTTGTAAGATGTGTGTGTGCGTGTGTGTGTGTGTGTGTGTGTGTGTGTGTGTGTGTGCGTGCACACACACATGCACACATACAAATAAATATTTCCAAATGAGATTCATTAAAAGATATCAATATCAATATAGGCACTGATATCCTTCACTGAATCTCAATTAAATACATACATTTTGTTTGGGTCCCATCTCCTTTTCTCTCTCTAGTTTGAATGCTGATTTACCAAAAAGTCAGTCATTTGGAGAAGCATTTGCTATCAAATAAATAGAAATTAAAATGAGTAGACAAAACTGATGAATTCTTGAACAAAGGAAAAAATCTAATGAAACTAGAGAAACAGCATTAATTCACTAAGTAATTTACTAGGAACATCTTTAAACATCAACAAATACAATTATACAGATATTTTGAGTTATTTATTTAAAAACAAATTCCTATAGAAAGCTAGGTAAGGAAGATGACTGATTCTTCCCTGCGTAGGTTTTCTCATCCTCTCTCTCTCTCTCTCTCTCTCTCTCTCTCTCTCTCTCTCTCTCTCTCTCTCTCTCTCTCTCTCTCTCTCTCTCTCTCCTTCCCTCCCTCCCTCCCTCCCCATCTCTCTCCCACTCTCTTGTTTCTCTACGTCTAGCTGTCTCTGTGTCTCTGTTTCTCTTTCTCTCCCCTACTCTTTTATTCATCACTCCCAAACATATTTAGGAATTTTTCCTCTTAAAAAGGGTAAGTCTTAGACACTGGAAGACCTGCCTTTGAACCTTACTTAAGATGCTCATTAGCTCTATGACCATGAACAATTCATATAACCTTTCTGAGAATTAGTTTCCTCATCTGTAAACTGAAGATAATAATATCTGTCCTCAGGGTTGTTATGGGGTTCAAAAAAGATTTTGAAAATCATGAAGTGCTATACAAATGCCAATTACTATTATTATTATTGTCATTATTATTATTAATATACTAATTCATCCAGTTCTATTTTCTGCACTTTGCATTACAGTACTTTGTATGTCTTGTTATATTATTTCTAACTTTCATATTTATCATTTTAAATGTATAACACTATGCCATACTACTGTTTTTTTAACTGTTTCCCTACTGTTGGCTTCTAATTTTTCCATGTTGTAAATGTCACCTGCCAATTTCCTCAATTTTTTAAATTTTTATTTGTTTTAAACCCTTACATTCCATTTTAGAATCAATTGTGTGTATTGGTACCAAGGCAGAAGAGTAGTAAGGACTAGGCATTGGGGATTAAGTGACTTGTCCAGGGTCACCCAGAAAATCAGTAAATTTTAAAAAATAATATTCTGATGGTTTAAAAATGAGTAAGGGGGTAATTTCAGAGAAACATAAGAAAATATTTAAGAACTATGCTGAGTGGAGTGATTAGAAAAATTTCTATGATGAAAAAATAATGTAAACACTAACAACTTGGAAAGACTTAGAAACTATGATATCTAAAATAATCAACCACAATCCAAAGAACTCATGATAAAACACATTGACCACTTCCCGAAAGAAACATGAAGTACTCAGAATGCAGACTGAGATATATATTTTTGGACATGGCCAATATGGGGATATGTTTTCTTGAAGATACATATTTTTCCCCTCCTCTTTCAATTGGGAAGAGAAAGAAGGGAACAGGGGAGGAGAGAAGACAGACTATTTGAAAATAAAATAAGATTTAATTTTTTAAAAATAATGCTTTGATAATGTTCTGATCATGTATTCCAAATGATGGGATTATTTTTCAAACATATAGCTTTCTTTAATTTTGAAGTTCAAAAAATAATTTTGCTGCAAATTTTTCCTGATGATTTGCAATACTAGACTATTTCTCCATGATGCTACCATCTTTGAATTTTCTTTACTAATTTTTTCTAATTGGGTGAGTTCCAAGTGGTATCATTTTAATTCATATTTCTTTAATTTAAAAGCTTTTTCTCAAAGATTATTTTTTGTCATTCTCTCTTAATTATTTATTTGGAACACTTTGTCATTAAGTAAATGGTAACCAGATAATGTTTTTAAATATATTTATTAATAGCAACTCACATTTATATAGGACTTTAAGGTTTACAAAACACTTTCCTCACAATAACCCTATGAGGTAGATATTACAAAAATGATTACAAATTACAAATGAGGAAACTGAGTCTCAAAGAGGTTAAGAGATTTAATATACCCCTCACCCACTTAGAAAACAAACTGAGTCTCAAATCCAACTCTCGATCCAAACTACCAAAAAACTTCTTTACTGAATTAGAAAAAACTATAACAAATTTCATTTGGAATAACAAAAGATCAAGAATATCAAGGGAAATAATGAAAAAAAATATGAAGGAAGGGGGCCTAGCAGTACCAGATATTAAACTATACTATAAAGCAACAGTTATCAAAACAATATGGTACTGGCTAAGAGATAGAAGGGAGGATCAGTGGAATAGACTTGGGATAAATGACATCAGCAAGACAGTGTATGATAAACCCAAAGAGCCCAACTTTTGAGACATGAATCCACTATTTGACAAAAACTGCTGGGAAATTTGGAAAACAATATGGGAAAGATTAGGTTTAGATCAACATCTCACACCCTACACCAAGATAAATTCAGAATGGGTGAAGGACTTGAATATAAAGAGGGAAACTATAAATAAGTTAAGTGAACACAGAATAGTATACCTGTCAGATCTCTGGGAAAGGAAAGATTTTAAAACCAAGCAAGAGTTAGAGAAAATTACAAAATGTAAATTAAATAGTTTCGATTATATTAAGCTAAGAATCTTTTGTACAAACAAAAGCAATGTAGTCAAAATCAGAAGGGAAACAACAAATTGGTAAGAAATCTTTATAACAAAAAACTCTGACAGGGGTCTAATTACTCAAATATACAAGGAGTTAAATCAATTGTATAAAAAATCAAGCCATTCCCCAATTGATAAATGGGCAAGAGACATGAATAGGCATTTTTCAGGTAAAGAAATCAAAAGTATCAATAAGCACATGAGAAAGTGTTCTAAATCTCAATTAATTAGAGAAATGCAAATCAAAAGAACTCTGAGGTATCACCTCACACCTAGCAGATTGGCTAAAATGAAAGAAGAGGAGAGTAATGAATGCTGAGGGGATGTGGCCAAATTGGGACATTAATGCATTGCTGGTGGAGTTGTGAACTGATCCAACCATTCTGGCTGGCAATTTTTAACTATGCTCAAAGGGCTATAAAAGAATGCCTGCCTTTTGATCCAGCCATACCATTGTTGCGTTTGTACCCCCAAAGAGATCATAAATAAACAGATTCCATGCTTTTTTCAACAACATTATACTCCCTCACAGTTCCATGTATATTTTATATTTTAGAGTTTTTGGTTAAGAGACTGAAACAATCCAAAAGTGAGGTGGTAAGGACCTTATGAAGGGGATTTTAATCTAGTATTCGCAGACCTTGAAAATGTCCATAGATAGACCACAGGGTGTCTATGATCTTGGATGAGGAAATATATTACATCTTAATTTTCACTAACCACTAACTGAAATTTAACATCTCTTTCAATTATATTTAAAAAATTATTCTGTGAAGAGGTCTGTAACTTTCACCAGTCTACCAAAAGATTAGGAACCCATGGCCTAGACTAAATTAGTGGCAGTGGGAATGAAAAATAAGGAATGGATATAGAAAAGAAATATCTTGAAGAAAAAAAAACTGTTGGGATTACATTAGATAAAGAAAAGGAGTCAAAGATGATCCTAAGAATATACCAGGTGACTAGCATAAACTTTTGGGAATAAGACCTATGAAAATATGTCCAAAAATTTGTTGGCTTTTTTTTTAGTCTTTAAATTTCTCATCTGGAAACATTTTAAGATATTTCCCATTTTCAACTGAGAAGAGGTTTTTAATACCAAGATGGAAAAGGTAAGTACAGGGAGTGGATATGGAGATGGGGTTGGGGACACTTAGAAACATGGTCCTGACATATCAAAAGAACACTTGACTGAAAATCTAATGACCTGGATTCTAAGCCCAGCTCCCACATTATGTCTCTACTCAAGCAATTCCCTGAGCCTCAAACCTTCTTCATATGCAAGATCTCAGAGTATTATTTTAAGGCTGAAAGGAGATAATGCATGTAAAGTGTTTTTTAAGCATAAAATGCTATACAAATGTGAGTTATAAATGATCCTAGTTTTCTGTCTATTTTTCATTTTTCATAGCTAATTGAGTGTAAATCAGCTAAACCTGAATTTTAAGCCCAGGCTTTCAACATTCAGTTCATTTGGCTGCCTGATACACTTTTATCATGACATTTTAGAAGCACAGTTCATATTTCTCTTCCTTTGTTCTGAAGGAGGGTGAATCGACTTGCAAATATCATAGAGACTGCATCCCTATCAAATTTAGTTTTGTGTGTCAGTTGCAGAATTTATAGTTTTCCTGTTGTAACTAACAAGGCTATTTTCAGAGAAGCACTTCAAAAGAAAAGAGAGAAAAGGAAAAAATAAGATCAAAAAATTTTCTGTTAGCCACTGTAGTAATACAATCTCAAAATATGTGAGCTGTTTGAACAAGGTACATTGTGTGGTTTTCTGGGTGAGGATAGCCTGGAGTCCCATGCTAAGCATGCTCCAGTCATTTGTGCCTGTCAAAGAAGAACTATTTGCACTTGAGTCCAGTTGTGATACCAGAGGCACTTGCCAAAAATGCTAGTGCAGCTCGTGTGGCACTGAGTCAATGCCATGTAACTGTCTGACCATCTCACACTGCATGTTGCAAACTTCTCAAAATGGGGTTGGTCTTTTGCTGCTACTGAATCAATCCCAAACATCCTCTGTCACCAGATCCAAAATAAATATGAGTGACAGATGAAATAAAGGTATTCACTCAGTGAGACATATTACAGAGAGGAAGCCTGAGATAAAGTCATCCTTTCAGCACTGAGGAGAATCCATTGATTTGGGTGAAGAGGTTGCTATTTGAAAAGTAAGCCTTTTATGATTTGATAGATTACATTATCCTGTGCTTAAGATTATAACTTTTATCCTGGGATAGGTTGGTGTGTGTGTCTGTGTGTCTGTGTATATGTGTATTTTTCTAGAACTGATTCCAGTATATAAGCCAAATCAAGTTCAACTTGCATTTTTTTATCTTGAAAATTCTCTCTCTCTCTCTCTCTCTCTCTCTCTCTCTCTCTCTCTCTCTCTCTCTGTCTGTCTCTCTCTTTCATATATGTATTATATATACACACATATATATACATCCACTATACATATATAATTTCTTCTGATTTCTTTCTTTCTGCCTTTGTCTTTTTCTCCATTTCTTTCCTTTCATTCCTTCATTTCTTTCTTTTCCTATTCCACTTTCCCATTTTTGACTCATTTACCCTGCCAAAATATGTGATTCAAAATTGTCCTTCCCTTCCCTTTCCATATTTCCCTGATTTAAATAATTAAATTATTATTAAATGATATTCTTTGGGGCATAATTTTTGTTATCCTTTTCATTGTCCTTATTACTATCTACTGTAGTCTATTTAGAATTCCATTTCCCCATTCATAGGCTTATACTCACTTGTTCCTTTTTTATTCTCATTCTATCTCTCAGGAAAGTAGTGCTTCTAGATTACCAATTTTAAATTCTTCCATCTTTTCCATTTCTTTTTGTTTAATTTATTATCTCACTCACCCTTTACTCTGTGTATTTATTCTTTTTTTTCTTTTGTTGGGACTTTTTTTTTTGCTGTGTATCACTCTTAAGGAATATCACTCATGAAGGAATCAGTATTATATGTTTGGGATTATTCTTTATCCCGTTATCCACATGGTCCTGCCCCTAACCTTTGCTATGATCACCTGCCACTTCCAATATGAAGTTTTGCAATCTTTAGTTCCTCTCTAACATCCTGTGTACTGGCCACCCCTAGTAAGTTATACATCACATCCTGGAAGGGATCCAGACTTGGGATATACAATCTTGGGAAAAAGTAATCTTATGTTTTCATTTCCTCTAGGGAAAAATTCATATGTAACATGATTATTATATACATATGTGAATGTATTCATACACATATATGTATATACACATATGAATATATGTCTTTATAATACCCTTGTTCCTTACAAGGGATATACACCTCCCTCAACCTATGAGAATGTTTTTTAAGGACACTCAGTCATCTCTTCTTCTAGGACGAGAATCATCTTCCATCTCCCCCTTCCAAATTTCTTCCCTTCTTTACTTTTATTTTGTTCTCTCACAGTCCTTACATTCTTGTTAAGAGACTAAAGAAATTACTACCTGTTTTCTTTCCATATTTGAGATGAGTGAGAGTGATATTCAACTCTCCTTTTCTCCTCTTTCCCTACTAAGCAATTTCCAAATACGTTATCCCTCCCAAAAGATATTGACTAACCTTCAGGGGAGCAAATCCATCCCAATTTTTATATCTCTTTAAATCATTAGCTGATTAGATCCTTTTTTTGCCTGTTGATGATTCCTTTTTGTTCTTATAATTCTCAGTCCATTTGTCTTTTTTAATAGCCTATAAATAAGAAGAAAATTATTTCATTGTTCTTTGTTTGATAATTATAATTATTTAGCTTTTAAAAAATTATCTTAATTGTAATATTTTAAATCCCTCCTCAATTCTAGGTTTTGTAGATTGTTTTAAAAAAAGGACCTCAAATGCCCTCTTTTTGTTGAAAGTCTTTTTCTTTGCTGATTATATTTGATCTTGCAGAATATGTAATTTTAGATTGCAACTTGAGCTCTTTTTTTGAATATTCAATTTCATTCTGTTCCTTAATTTCTCATGACTATGGAATTACTCCAAATTATCTGAACCCATGTCTCATCATCTCATCATAAATGAAAGTCTTCCTCTTAGCTGCTTGCAAAGTTTCTTGTTTGGTATTATTAAACTTTTGCAATTTCATTACCATATTCCTTGAAGTTTCAGTAAAACTTTTCTTTGGTGACAATCTGTGCATTCAGTTAATTAGAACTTTGTTGCCTATACTCAAAAGAACTGGAAAATCTTCTTGAATTGTTTCCTGTAATATAGTATCCATGTTAAAAAATATTATGTTCTTCTGGGACATCTATGATCTTTAAATTGTCTCTGGGAATTTCATTTTCAAGGTCAATTGTTTTTACTAGTAAAGAATTCCTACATCCCATGAGAATCTTTTGCTTCTTTTCTAAAATACTTCTATTTCCATGTTTTCTGTAGCTCTGCCATTTTCTTTTTTTCAGAACTTCTAGGGGGCAGCTGGGTAGCTCAGTGGATTGAGAGCCAGGCCTAGAGATGGGAGGTCCTAGGTTCAAATGCAGCCTCAGACACTTCCCAGCTGTGTGACCCTGGGCAAGTTACTTGACCCCCATTAACCCACCCTTACCACTCTTCCACCTATGAGCCAATACACAGAAGTTAAGGGTCTAAAAAAAAAAAGAACTTCTACTTCTTTGGAAAGATTATTCATCATGTCTTCTAAATGCTATTTACTATTTCCTCTCACTGATGTTAATATGAAAGCTCTGATTTCTGCTCTAGTTTCTATCCTAATATGTTGCTTGAAACTCTTTTGAAACATTCCATAATGTCTTTTCTCTTGTTAAATGATCTCTGGGGAATTCACAGAAACCACAAATGAGAAGTATAAAAGGTTTTATAGGTGATACAAAACATTCAAAATAAAATACTTGTTCAGTATTCCATTCCATGGTCTTTGACTTTTTACTCGTTTTTCCCTGTCATTATGTGTGTCACTTTTGTTGTTGTTGTTGTTGTTGTTGTTGTTGTTTAGAAGGTATACTTAGACCTCCCCTTTTTCTCAGTTTCCTCAATTATAAAATGGGGAAAATAGCAATACCTATCTCAGAGGGTTGTGAGGACAAAATGAAATAATCCTTGTCAAATGCCTGGAATATAGTAAACAATAAATGTTTCATTTTGTTTTGTGTTTCCTTCTTTCTTTTAAGGGGGCAGCATTTGGACTAAGGGTTGCTATAAGACTTGCCAAAGACCCTGGCGGCAGATCCTGAAACTCAAGCCTTTGAGGTTGCTGTGTTATTTGCACTTAGTGTCATGAGGGTTGAGGGGTAATGCTACATGGGAGTTCTCAATATTTCAGTTGTCCAGTGTTTTTTCATGAAACTTTTACTTTTCTGAGGTTTCTATCTTTTCATCTTAAATTTGATTAGTTTTAATTTTTCTACATTTGGTGTATTTTTATATCTTTTGAGATTTACATTGGATGATTATGTGGAAAATAATCTACCACCTTGCTAATTACATGACATATTTCTTTTCTTAAAAAAAAAGCCTCCCGTTTATATAGCACCTTATACTTTTCAAAGTACTTTATATAATAATAATAGCCTTTACAAAGCACTTTAAATTTACAAAACATTTTATTTACGTTATCTCTCTTAATCTGCACAACCACCCTAAGAGGTAAATGCTAATAGTAATTAGTCCCATTTTACAGAGGAAGAAACTAAGTCCTGAAGAGGCTAAGTCTCTTTTTCAAGGTCAGACCCCTTGTAAATGGCTGAGCCTAGATTTGAACTCAGGTCTTCCTGACTCCAAGTTGAGTATTCTGCCCACTTCTGCATTTCTTTCTCAGTGGGTTTTAAGAATTTTTTTTGTTGTTTAATATTTTTTCTGTATTATGTAGAGACCACACTAAAAAAGGAAAATAAATGTATGTTTAGCTTTTCAGGCTCGTATTCTAGTTTCTAATTCCACTTCTGGGGATGTATTCTTATCTTTGCTTTCAGTTCTTTCACGGTAGGAAATGCTGCTTTGTGTATTTTGAAAGAGTAATCTTAAAGAGCTTACAAACCTTTAGGATAGAAAAGTTATTATACTCAGGAAAGGCAGATACCTTTAAAACACTGAATGAGTATTAGCAAGCTATGAAAATAGAGAATGTTTTTAGCTTTAAAATGGGCAAATGTTCATTTTAGTAGAAAAAAGGGCACTTCACACAGAATTGTGCTGGAGCCAGCTTGAATAAGCTGGCCAAATCCAATTATTAAATTTTCAGTGTGAACATTTATCCCTCAGAATACACATATTAGTGTTTTCTTGATTATCCAGACTTAAGAAGATGTAAATAATTATGCAGATCAATTTTAAAAGTGTGTTGTATGTGTTTTCTACCTCCCCCACCTGCTTTAAAGGAGAGGCAGTGTGTTACAATGAAAAGATCATTTAATTTGGAGTCAGAAGCCATGGATTCAAATGCCATCTACCCTGTTTATTATCATGTAACATGAAAGAGTTCGACTAAAGAGTAGACGTCTAAGGTTCTGAGGAGGTTGGACTAGAAAAAATGACCTCTGAGCTCCTTTATAGCTTCTAATTCTAATGTGACTTGCTCAGGGTCACACAATCAGGGAGTATGTGAGGCCAGATTTAAAGTCAGGGCTTCTCATCTCTAAGTCTGGCTCTTAATCCATTGAGCCACCGAGCTGCCCGTCAGGACATCACATTTTTTAACAATGACTTAGGTTGAAAAGGAAGAGCCATAAACAGGAGAGATAACAAACAGGAAAGTCTTCTCCATTGATCACAAGTATTAAGGTTGGCCATCCATATTTTTAAAGCATTATTAAAGTGAACTGATTAAAATGGGTAACACTATTACTGTTATACTGTAACACTAATTGGGGTGTAAACTTGATTTCTGGTCACTTCTTTTGTTCAGTCACCATAGCATGTAAGCAATATAGTGATAAGTTAATGAGTCAATAATTTCATGATGTATGGTCCTTTTCATATGCTGACCTTTCCATTTACTTATTCATGGACAGTATTTATTCAACCTAGACAGTTATGGCTTATTTAGTCACTTTTCAATAAATCGTAAGATTCCCAAGCTATTGGCAAACAAACAGCATCATTCTGATGAGTAAAAGCTTCATTATTTTTGATTTACACATCAGAGAACATTGAAAATAAATGTTGAGTAGATAGACTTCAAAGTATGTTTTCTTCAACTCATTAATGCCAAACATTCTAACAACTTCACACATCATGCAAACTTTTTGTACCTGTTTTTATCAATGGCAAAAATAATCATGTTGACTATCCGAATGATAATGAAAATAAAAACTTTAGCATTAGATGGGACCTTTTAGATTAGAGGCAGCTGTGTTGTACATTGATTAGAAAACTGGGCCAGGAATCAGGAGAGACTTGAATTCAAATCCTCACTCAGGCACTTAGTAGGTATGTGACCCTAGAGAAGACACTATCTCTCAGTCTCAGTTTCCTCATATGTAAAATGGGGATTATAATACCTCCCAAGATTTTCATGAGCACAAAATGGGGTGAATATTTGTAAAGTGCCATGAAAATGCTAATGATGGCATAAAGCCGAGAGGTCATCTTGACCAATAAGTCTTAATGATGAGAAGACTAAGGCCAAAGACCTCAGTGACTTGCCAAAAATCTACTCACAATGAGTAGAAGATGTAGAATTCAGGTCTCCTGATGCCTTGCGTAGCATTCTTATCACCATTAATGACAGCACCATATATTTCCAGAGGCAGCTATGGTTCAATAGTTAAGAGCAATGAAGACCTGAGTTCAAATCGAGCTTCAGATACTTCCTAGCTGGGTGACCCTGAGCAATTACTTAATTACCTGACAGATGGACGCACTGGATCCACTGGAGAAGAGAATGGCAAACCACTCCTATAGCCTTGCCAAGAGAGCCCCATGGATACCTATGGTCCATAGGGTCACAAAGAGTCAGGCAATATTGAAAAACAGAAACTTACTTTTACACCATATTTTATACTTTGCAAAGTCTTTTCACATAGATGAATGGAATGAAAAGAGGACTGGATTTGGAGTCAGGGAATATGAGTTTTAATTCCAGCTCTGATACCACCTATGTGAACCAAGCAAGTCATTTTCCAAATCTTCCATTTCCTTAACTGCAAAAATGAGAAGAATGACCTCTAAGATACCTTGCATCTCTATCTATGATCCTATAATAATTTCATTTATTTCCTTCTGAGACAAACTTTATATTTCTCTTTCCTATTAAGAAAATATTCATGTAGAATAATAAGAAAAAAGATCTTAGAAATCATCATGTTTGAGCCTTTCATTCTTCATATGAGGAAACTCTTATCTATCCAAATATAAATTCCTCCAATAAAGTATAAGTTTCCAGAGGGTAGGAATGGTTTTCATTTTGGTCTTTAAGTCCTTATCTCCTAACATAATTTCTGGAGCATTATTGACTTTCCAAAGGCATGCCGGACCATCTTCTATCAAGAGTCAAGAGTGTGAACATTTACATTGGGGTAATCAACAAATCAAGGTTTGATTTTCTTTCATGAGTTTTCCAGACTTAAGGAAATAATGAAGAAAATTATAACAATACAGATCAAACTTAAAATTGTATCTTGCCATAAATTTTATTTTTCCCTAAAGAGCCAATTGTAACATTTACCAGTACAGCCCTGCTCACAGTGCCTGGCATATAGTAGACACTTAATGAATGCTAGATGGCTGACTAGTTTGATTTAATAAATGTCAGCTGAGTTGAATTGAATTCTAACAGTTGAACAACAGTACTGCAAGCATCTAGCTTTCTGAGAACCAAAGTCTTCCACTATGTACCCTGCTTTATGGGCAGGTGGGTGCGGGGAGCTCTTCTGGCTTTGCTCCTTCTTTTAACTTTCACTCCTCCAGTTGTGTTAGACCTTTAGAAAAATTGTGTTCTCTCCTCTTAACATTCACTGTGAAATAGCTTAACAAGTATACAGCAAGATTCTATAATACAAGTAGGGAAGTACAAGTGCATTTGGCAATGCCTTAGGAAACAACATAAAGTAATGGAAAAGTCTAAAATAGAAAGCAAGATGGCAACATTCCTGACCTCCTTATTAGTCAATCCTCTTTTTCATGTGAGCTGTGTTGGTTTCTGAATGCTTTGGATCATACACTGCCATTAATAAAAAACATTTGAGCCCATACTTCTAACATGTTTATGTAGTTACTTATACATGTTACATACTTATATATAAACACACATATGCACAGATGTGTTGATATATAATTTGTTTAATTATATATGTATGTATGTATATATGTATAATATATTCTTATCAATATATGTGCTATATAATAACACATACCATATATCTATTGCACTGATGGGTGGATATATAATTTGTTTAATTGTACATGTATATATTAGATAAAAATGTATAATTATATATACGTATGTATAATATTCATTTATCAATAATATGTGCTATATATTATAATATATACCATATAATGTATCTTGCACTAATGGATGGATATATAAGCATAATTGCACATGCATATATCATATGACATACAATGCTATGCCCTATATAATAAATTATATCTGTAACATATACTTATAACATGTATCATATATAAGATATTATATAAATACATATTCTATATATTTTATATATCGTGAAAACATAATGTATAGAATTATGTAGGCAGGTATATGATATATACTGATTTTTATTGTAGATTATGAAGAGGATATAAATACATGTATAAACATAATATATAATATTATCATATCATGATCTAGAACAGCTAGGTGGCATAGCAGATAGAGCACTGGATATAGACTCAAGAAGACCTAAATTCAAATTTGGCCTCAGACCCTTCAAAGCTATGTGGCCAGAATAATACACTTAAACCTGTTTGCCTCAGTTTCCTCATCTGTAAAATGAGCTGGAGAAGGAAATAGCAAAGCACTCCAGTATCTTTCCCAAGAAAATGGGGTCACAAATAGTTCCAACTGAAATGACTGAATAGCAACATTATATATACTTATTTATAATAGATACATTATATAAGTGCATATATACAATATATATGTTATGTGTATAATTGTGCAAGCATGCATATATTGTTATACTATATTACATCCATTTATATACCTGTACACATATGCATATAGGCATAGATGTACAACCTCTTCCTCAGAAAGAAGGATGTTGGGTGCTTCTACAGCTTAGAAAGAGAGGAGATCAGAGGAAGGAATTAAAACAAAGGAATGCTGTGGAATAAGTGGGATGTTAGTAGAATAAGACCCATTTCCCATCCTCTGATTGTCTGATCTCATACCCTTAGGAGTCAGCCCATGCTCCTTCCTAGTATATTTCCCTCTTTCCACTAGAGATTCTGGCCCATACTTTGGAAATCTCTAGTCTGTCATATCAGCAAATTAAGTAAAGAACTGCATAATTAAAAATTTGACCATTGTAGATTATGCATCTAGGTATTTAAAATCAGTATTAAATCTCTCTCTCTCTCTCTCTCTCTCTCTCTCTCTCTCTCTCTCTCTCTCTCCTCAATAATCAGATAATTGCTTTACTCACAGAATTTTGTTGTTTAAACAAAATTTAAGGAATCCTCCAATACTGAGATTAATATGCCACAATCTTGATCCACTTAATTAAATCACTCTGATTTTAGAAGGTGTATTCTCATTTCATGATACTCTCCTAGAGGATTTTCCCCTATTTTCATATTTGCTATATGCACTTTGTAGAATATATCTTTATATAAATATACACTTGTAAAATATAAATATATAAATATATTTTTATATTATCTAAATTATCTTTAATATTTGACTTTGTCATCCACAATACCTTTAGAGAATTGTATCAGACAACATTCTTGTTGATTGTAATTCCTTTAATTTCTATTGCCACACTAAGGAAACTCAGGCAGTCACTGAAATCAGCAGTTATAAGAAATAACCTTCAGGACTAAACTAAATATTCTTCCACTCTGGGGCTGCCTGTAGGCAACAAAAATAGCAGAGAGAAGAAGAATTTCATGGCTCGTATTTGTAGGTTGGCCTATTATCTCGACTGTTATTTGTCATTGAAGGACAAAGAGTGAGAAAATTAGGTAAGACCTCTTTTTGGCTGAGTAGCAGAACTCTAGGCAGTGCATTATTCTCAACCGGCTTTCCCTGTATTATGTGAAGACCTGGGGTAATCTTGTGTGCTAGCCTATGCTATGAACTGCCTGATGAATCTGGATAATGATGACTTTGTTACATGTCACTGCTAGCTTGTCCTTGAGACCTTCCTCGATCCCTCTGGAATATCTGTGTCAGGGGCGTTAGGACCCTGAAAGAGACATCAAGTGATGCTGACTGGTTGTATCAATATAATCCCTAAAAATTGGTTGAAAAGCAAAACATTTAGAAAAATGTGACACAGTCTGCAATGTGTCAACAGCTGTTGAGGCTGACTTTTCCACTGAATGAGATCAATTCAGTTATTTTGTCATCATGTGTATCTATAATATGACTAGCTCTACATCCCCAGAGGCAGACAATGGGTTATAATAACCTCCTTACCCAAATCTGTGTCTCTAGGATGTGGCTATATAGATCCATTTGTTGAGATTGATAATGTAAACATTTTATTCAAGTTGCATAGTCCTACACAGACATTCTGACAGCTATCTCTATGGATGAAAAATTTAAGAAACTGTATTTGCCAGTGACTAATAGAGATGATTCATTCTCTACATGAACTATGATCAAGGAAGTTTTTCAAAATAGAGAAGAAGGATTTTCTTCTTTGCATTTTTGAGAAGAGCAGCATTTTATTTATTTGTTTGTTTGTTTTATTTTGATTGCCATGCAAAATATACTTCCATATTGGTCATTGTTGTAAGAGCAAAATCAAACATGACCAAAACCCCAAACTAAAGCCATAAATACACTGATGTGAAAGATGACTCCAACAGTTCTTTCTCTGGAGGTGGATAGCATTCCTCATCATAAGTCTGTCAGGATTGTCCCAGATCATTGCATCATGGAGAGTAGCCAAGTTTTCACAGATAATCATCATCCAATATTGCTGTTATTGTGTACAATGTTCTCTTGGGTCTGTTTATTTCACTCTGCATCAGTTCCTGCAGATCTTTCCAGCTTTTTCTAAAATCATTTTGTTTATCATTTCTTATAGCACAATAGTATTCTGTTATCAACATGTACCACAATTTGTTCAGCCATTCCCCAAATGATGGATTTCCCCTCAGTTTCTAAGTCTTTGCCACTACAAAAAAGCTACTATAAATATTTTTGTATAAGTAGTTTCTTTCCTCTATTTTATTATCTCTTTGGGATATAGACCCAATTGTAGTATTACTAGATCAAAGGCTATGCACAGTTTTATAGCCCTTTGGGCATCATTTCAAATTACCCCCCAGAATGGTTGGATCAGTTCACAACTCCACCACCAATGCATTAGTGTCCCAATTTTACCATATTCCCTCTAACATTTATTTACCACTTTCCTTTATTACCATACTGGCCAATCTGATAGGTATGAGGTGATACTTCAGCATTGTTTTAATTTGCATTTCTCTAATCAAAAATGGTTTAGAACATTTTTTCATGATTATTAGTGACTTTGGTTTCTTTATCCAAAAATTGCTTGTTCATATTCTTTGACCATTTGTCAATTGGGAAATAGCTTGTATACTTATGTTTGACTTAGTTCTCTATAAATTTGAGAAATTATACCTATATCAGAAACATTTGTTATAAAAATGTTTCCCAGTTTGTTGCTTCCCTTCTAATCTTGGTTACATTTGTTTTGTTGGTTCAAAAGCTTTTTATTTTAATATAATCACAATTATTCATTTTATATCTTATAATACTCTCTGTCTCTTATTTGATCATAAATTCTTCCCTTCTCCAGAAATATGCCAGGTAAACTATTCTGTGTTCCTCTAATTTGGTTGTGGTATTACTTTTTTAATCATTTATTAATATTCATTTTTAACATGGTTACATGATTCATGCTCCTACTTTCCCCTTGACGCCCCGCACTCTCCCCACCCATGGCCAACGCACATTTCCACTGGTTTTAACATGTGTCATTGATCAAGACCGATTTCCAAATTGTTGGTAGTTGCATTGATGTGGTAGTTTCAAGTCTATATCCCCAATCATGTCCACCTCAACCCATGTGTTCAAGCAGTTGTTTTTCTTATAAATGTTTCCTCTCCTGCAGTTCTTCCTCTGAATGTGGGCAGCGTTCTTTACCTTAAATCCCTCAGAACTGTCCTGTGTCATTGCATTGTGCTAGTACAGAAGTCCCTTACGTTTGATTTTACCATAGTATATCAGTCTCTGTGTACAGTGTTCTTCTGGCTCTGCTCCTTTCACTCTGCATCAAATCCTGGAGGTCTTTCCAGTTCACTTGTAATTCCTCCAGTTTATTATTCCTTTGAGCACAATAGTATTCCATCACCAGCATATACCACAATTTGTTCAGCCATTTCCCAATTGAAGGACATACCCTCCTTTTCCAATTTGTTGCCACCACAAAAAGCATAGCTATAAATGGTATTACTCTTTATATCTAAACTATATCCTTTTGACCATATCTAGGTATAGGGTGGGAGATATTGGTCTATATATAGCTTCTGTCATACTGTTTTCCAATTTTCCAAGCAGTTTTTGTTAAATAATGAGTTTATCAAAACATTAGGTTGCTAAGGCAATTTACCACTGTATACTGTGTATCTTATCTACTCCACTGATCTACCATTTTATTTCTTAGCCAATATCAGACTGTTTTGATGACTACTGCTTTGTAAGTACAGTTTGAAATCTGGTACTGCTAGAAGAGTGACATTTTCCTTCAACATATGAAGCCAGATGAGAAAAACCAAACCAATTATGATAACTTTTCTCCTTTGAAGAGTGGCAGTATGGTGTAGTGGTTAAAGCTATTCTTGAAATCAACAAGATGTGGGTTCACATCCTATCTCTGATATATACTATAGCAGTACATGGATTCCTTGGGATAAGCAGTATTTTATATGATTTTATTTTGTGGCAGCAATGGTTGTGAACATATATAGTCTATTGACATTAGACTGACTCAGAATGACTGATCTTGATGAAATGAAAACAGATAGAGCTGATTTCCTCACTCTTTGGAAGTTTTCTGTCAGCTGAATGTTAAATTTCATACCATACACACATTTAGTTGTTCTCTTTTGTTGTGTTTTAAATTCTGTTGTTAAAACTAGATAATATTCCAAAGAAATGTGTAAAAGTTGTAGCTTCTGAGAACACACTTAACTGACTACTAAAGATATTGCAGTGACTATTGGTGTAGGGAAGTCTAGTGTTTTAAATATGATTCAAATCTATAATAAAACAGGATCAGTCATAAAGAAGGGAAAAGGAAAGTTTTATTGAGAGAGAGAAAGAGAGAGAGAAACAGCATCCATAAGTTATAAAATAGTGATACAAAATAGCCTATATAATCCTTAGAAAGTAAGCAAAGACCTTCAGAGGTATTTGGAAGATATAGAAGTTGTCATTGATTCTTCTACTTTGTGGTAGAGGAGGAAACTTCTTGAGGTTGGAGAAACAGGAATATTAATTTAAAAAAAAGAAAAAAATAACCAGCTGTTAATCATTGCTATGAAGTAAAATAATTTGTCATAGAGCAAGACAGTACAAGACTAAAAAAATAGTCACTTTTACTGATGAAATTTACTTTTTCATTCAAAGATTCCCCCTAATATTGGAATAGTAAGGTTGACTTTAGTATGTAACTTTCTATTTATCCTGAAGGATTTTCACTTTATTGGGTTCATTCAATGCTCTACCTTTTCAAATCTTTTGGTATCTCTCTCTTGTCATCCATTGAAGTAGCTATTATTTCCAGCTTTGTATCATCAGAAAATGCAATTAGCAGGCCAACTGTCTTTATGCACCACATTGATAAAAACTGTAAAGAGCAGAGTCCACCCCAGTTACTGAAGTACTCCACTGGAGGCAGCCAACCAACCAATTCTGATACCTATACTGCACTATCATTGAATCCCTACCTCTCCATCTTCTCCATAAAAATAGTATAACTTGTGCTAAGATCTATTAGTTTAAAATACTAACCAAAAAAATTAAGTCACGTGGTATGATTAGTTCTTGATGAAGCTATGAAATCACTCTTCAAAATAATTTTTTCTTTTCTAGATGTTTGTCAACCTTCATTTTAATAATGTTTTGAAATTTCTTTCCAAGAATTAAAGCCAAAATCAAAAGATACTCTTCTCTTACTATTTCTGAAAGCTAGAATACCAATTGCCCTTCCCCAATTTTGTGAGATTTCTCATGGTTTCCATGTTCTCTCATATATCACTGACGGTGACTCAGAAACCATATTAGCCAGTTATTTAAGACCATTGGTGTAGTTTATCTGGGCCTAGTGACCTAAGTTTTTCAATGAATTATTCAATTCTATGGAATACTGAGCATGTGTCACAGCCACTTCTGAGGAAACCACTTTGCATTTAGGAATTGGATGCTTTGAGACTGAAGTACCAATCCCAACTTTGGCCATGAACAAGATCTGCTGATTCAGTAAACCTCTAAAAAGGGACTAACTCTGCCATCTTTCTCTCTTTCCTTCCTGTCTTCAAATTATGCCAAAACCTTTTGAAATAATCAATTGAAGGGTAGCAGAAGGAGCTAGTGACTCTCCTCCTTCTAGGAGAAATGGTGAAATGGGAGCATATGGCAACAAAGGCACTGGGCAAATTTAGTGGAACTTAAGCTTACCTTTTCAATTTGTTGCTTTCTTGTGAATAATTGTCTACATAACAATCCCTTAGGTGGACATGCTTAGCTTTGGAAACAACTTTGTGATAGAATCTGTGTCTCTTAGTCATATTTGACCATCAGGAAGTGGGGGAGGGGAGGAGGGGAGAAGGAATCCGAGATGACCACCAATGAGGGGAGAAACTCTGCTCCTGGCTTCTCTTTTTAGAATTCATGAACCTGGAAGGATTTGGACAATGATGAGACAAGGAAAAATGTGAAGTACCTAACAAGTATAATTATATTTTATTTTATTATAATTGTATTTATAATTATACTTTATATTATATTATATTATTTATGCAATCATATAATCATGTTATATAATTATATTACATAATTATAATTTTATTTTAATTTATAAATAATAATTTTAATGAATATAATTATAATTTAAAATTATATTTTAAGGACTTTAAATCATAACCTCCCAGGAAAGTATAAAAACAATTATGTTACTACATCTTGTTTTGTGCCTCTGAAACTGCTTGCTTCTGAACTTTTTTTTTGTATTTTAAATTTCTTTTGTGTGGAAAAAAAAAAACACTATCCAAAACATGATCTAAACTGTTCGTTGTCTACCTCTCTACTCTTCCTGCCCTTTTGGTAAACACTAGACATGAGCCAAATGAAAGCTTTAAGAAATTTTCCCCTGGCTGCTATGGTAGAGAAGTTTAGAGCTAAAATGTGGGGAAAAGAGCCTCACTCTTATTTTAGGCAGTCTTACTCCCTCAGGACTGAACCCAGTCCACCCATATACAGCTGTCTTCTCTCTATTTTCAGTTATTATCATCAGATCTTTCCCAAGTAAAGGTCTGCCCCCCTTTAATCCTACTTTTTCTTCTAGTATAGCTTTAAACATTAGTTTATTTGAAGTGTTTTTTGCCAAACTTTCTGAGTTTTATGACACTATTTTTACAGGATAGTGCCCTGATCTTATGTTAACTTTCTGATATCTGACCTCGCTTCCATCTTCTGCACATATCTTCTTAAAATCTAAGTTGTCACTGTAGAGAAAAATACCTTCAAAAGGTTTTTGAACTCCGGTCAATGCAACTGTAAATCACAAATCCAGAGGATTGAAGATAAAACACTCTACTCACCTCTTGTCAGAGTAGTGAACTTAAAATTCAGAGAAACACATATAATGTCATGCACGGCAATTGTTGGCATTTGTTTTTGGCAGATTATGCAAGCTTATGATGAGAATTTTACATTTCACATTTGTTTTCTTGGTTCAGTAAGAGGGTGGGAATAGAAAAGGAGAAAATAAATAAAATTTAAAAATAATATAATATATAAGTTTCTTGGTTAGCTGCCAATGCATCTAGATAAGTATCCCCAGATAAATCCTGTTTTTCCTCTTAATTGAAGTGGTTTCTCTGTCATCTTCAGAATTTCACTCTTGAACATCTCTTTCTGGAATTGAATTCTTCTGTAGAATTTTATTCATGAGTGAGAATCTATCTTTTCTCTGTACTTTCCTTTGAAAACTGCTTTTCCAAAATCTAAGATGAATATCAGACTAGATTCAGAATTCTCCTTTTATTTTATAATCTCTTGAAAGAAATGTTTACTTCCTTGTGGGGTTTGCATCATTTTCACCAAAATATTCTTTCTTTTCTCTTTGTAAGAATGAGATCCAGAATAGAATTTGCTTGAATCTGGGACTCATTTTCAGAGGGTATTGTAATAATTCAAGAGCTAAAGTCCTAGACTATGAGTTCCCCATTAAATGGTAAACTCCTTGGGAGCAGGGGCTTTTTGCTTATTCTTTTCTTTGAATCCCTAGCACTGTGTCTGACACATAATAGGGAAAAAGAAGAACCTACTATGTTCCAAGTAGCATGCTAAATATTTTACAAACATTATCTCATTTGATGATGAAACAACTCTATGATGTAGGCGTTGCTTTTATCTCAGTTTTATACTTAGGGAAAAAATGGTTAAGCAACTTCCCCAGAGTCACACAGATAGATTAGATTCAGGACTCCCTGACTATGGATAGTGCTTTATCTGCTGACCCGCCTGACTGCCTAGAAGACAATAAATGCTAATTGACTGTTTGACTGGTTGTAATATAAGTGGATAAAGGCAGATTCTGGTTAGAAATATTATTGAGGTACAGCCATCAAGATTGGGAATGTGGAGTCAAAAAAAGAATGAGGAATCAAAGATTACACAAACTTGCCCAGCTCACTGAGGTATCCTAGTTGGATGTTAGGAGAGAAATGCTACTATTTAAAGAGAAATGAAAAGGTTTTCTATGTCTCTTTTTACTTCCTGTACTTGAACTCATCAGTTATTACAGTTAAGGAAGAAAGAAGGCATCAACAATATCCTGTTTCCAAGTCAATGTTCTATTTCCTATCAGGGTTCCATTAATATTGACAAATGTATTCCTAAGAAAATAGGGAAGCCCTCAGAAGACATTGTCAAGGACACAGCTGTCACTGACCTTGTGACATAATCATCACCGAGCCTTTTGATGTCCTCTTCTTTCTGTACTTAAAACCTTAGACAGCTTACGGCAGCTTACAGTGCCTATGAGTTTACCATGGACACACTCAAAACAGGAGAACACAAATATAGATTTACTTTCTTGATCTGCAATGCTCTGCCAGAAAGAGTTCTCATCTGGCTCTCTTGTTCTGCCCTCCAGAAACACTGTTAGCTCTTTAGTCACAGCATAAGGGCAGTTTAAGAACACCAGCATAGAGGACGGGGCTTTCCTTGCTATTCCATACGACTTACAGAGAGTCCCATAGTAAGAAGAGAGCCAACATGCTCACCTAGGTCTATCAACACGTTGATATATTGACATACATTGGGTATGCCTTCCCATTCCTACAATTCAACAGCTGTTTCCTTGATTATAATAACATTCCTAAACTAGTAGTTCCTAATGAGGATGAAGGTAGCATCTAATGTCTTTGTAAATCCATGTGTGAGAGGAGAGGGCATCTGATTTCATATCGAGGTCAGAATTTCAGATTTGGAAGCAACCTCAGATGTCGGAGTATAAATGGAGATTTTGAATCTTGGACTTCATCCCCCACAAGTCCCTTAGTATTTCCCAAAATTCCCTTTAATCCTGTGCCTCCAAATTTGCATAGTCACATTACTGTTTTATAAATTCTGTAGATTCTCTCTCTCTCTCTCTCTCTCTCTCTCTCTCTCTCTCTCTCTCTCTCTCTCTCTCTNATGAATATAATTATAATTTAAAATTATATTTTAAGGACTTTAAATCATAACCTCCCAGGAAAGTATAAAAACAATTATGTTACTACATCTTGTTTTGTGCCTCTGAAACTGCTTGCTTCTGAACTTTTTTTTTGTATTTTAAATTTCTTTTGTGTGGAAAAAAAAAACACTATCCAAAACATGATCTAAACTGTTCGTTGTCTACCTCTCTACTCTTCCTGCCCTTTTGGTAAACACTAGACATGAGCCAAATGAAAGCTTTAAGAAATTTTCCCCTGGCTGCTATGGTAGAGAAGTTTAGAGCTAAAATGTGGGGAAAAGAGCCTCACTCTTATTTTAGGCAGTCTTACTCCCTCAGGACTGAACCCAGTCCACCCATATACAGCTGTCTTCTCTCTATTTTCAGTTATTATCATCAGATCTTTCCCAAGTAAAGGTCTGCCCCCCTTTAATCCTACTTTTTCTTCTAGTATAGCTTTAAACATTAGTTTATTTGAAGTGTTTTTTGCCAAACTTTCTGAGTTTTATGACACTATTTTTACAGGATAGTGCCCTGATCTTATGTTAACTTTCTGATATCTGACCTCGCTTCCATCTTCTGCACATATCTTCTTAAAATCTAAGTTGTCACTGTAGAGAAAAATACCTTCAAAAGGTTTTTGAACTCCGGTCAATGCAACTGTAAATCACAAATCCAGAGGATTGAAGATAAAACACTCTACTCACCTCTTGTCAGAGTAGTGAACTTAAAATTCAGAGAAACACATATAATGTCATGCACGGCAATTGTTGGCATTTGTTTTTGGCAGATTATGCAAGCTTATGATGAGAATTTTACATTTCACATTTGTTTTCTTGGTTCAGTAAGAGGGTGGGAATAGAAAAGGAGAAAATAAATAAAATTTAAAAATAATATAATATATAAGTTTCTTGGTTAGCTGCCAATGCATCTAGATAAGTATCCCCAGATAAATCCTGTTTTTCCTCTTAATTGAAGTGGTTTCTCTGTCATCTTCAGAATTTCACTCTTGAACATCTCTTTCTGGAATTGAATTCTTCTGTAGAATTTTATTCATGAGTGAGAATCTATCTTTTCTCTGTACTTTCCTTTGAAAACTGCTTTTCCAAAATCTAAGATGAATATCAGACTAGATTCAGAATTCTCCTTTTATTTTATAATCTCTTGAAAGAAATGTTTACTTCCTTGTGGGGTTTGCATCATTTTCACCAAAATATTCTTTCTTTTCTCTTTGTAAGAATGAGATCCAGAATAGAATTTGCTTGAATCTGGGACTCATTTTCAGAGGGTATTGTAATAATTCAAGAGCTAAAGTCCTAGACTATGAGTTCCCCATTAAATGGTAAACTCCTTGGGAGCAGGGGCTTTTTGCTTATTCTTTTCTTTGAATCCCTAGCACTGTGTCTGACACATAATAGGGAAAAAGAAGAACCTACTATGTTCCAAGTAGCATGCTAAATATTTTACAAACATTATCTCATTTGATGATGAAACAACTCTATGATGTAGGCGTTGCTTTTATCTCAGTTTTATACTTAGGGAAAAAATGGTTAAGCAACTTCCCCAGAGTCACACAGATAGATTAGATTCAGGACTCCCTGACTATGGATAGTGCTTTATCTGCTGACCCGCCTGACTGCCTAGAAGACAATAAATGCTAATTGACTGTTTGACTGGTTGTAATATAAGTGGATAAAGGCAGATTCTGGTTAGAAATATTATTGAGGTACAGCCATCAAGATTGGGAATGTGGAGTCAAAAAAAGAATGAGGAATCAAAGATTACACAAACTTGCCCAGCTCACTGAGGTATCCTAGTTGGATGTTAGGAGAGAAATGCTACTATTTAAAGAGAAATGAAAAGGTTTTCTATGTCTCTTTTTACTTCCTGTACTTGAACTCATCAGTTATTACAGTTAAGGAAGAAAGAAGGCATCAACAATATCCTGTTTCCAAGTCAATGTTCTATTTCCTATCAGGGTTCCATTAATATTGACAAATGTATTCCTAAGAAAATAGGGAAGCCCTCAGAAGACATTGTCAAGGACACAGCTGTCACTGACCTTGTGACATAATCATCACCGAGCCTTTTGATGTCCTCTTCTTTCTGTACTTAAAACCTTAGACAGCTTACAGCAGCTTACAGTGCCTATGAGTTTACCATGGACACACTCAAAACAGGAGAACACAAATATAGATTTACTTTCTTGATCTGCAATGCTCTGCCAGAAAGAGTTCTCATCTGGCTCTCTTGTTCTGCCCTCCAGAAACACTGTTAGCTCTTTAGTCACAGCATAAGGGCAGTTTAAGAACACCAGCATAGAGGACGGGGCTTTCCTTGCTATTCCATACGACTTACAGAGAGTCCCATAGTAAGAAGAGAGCCAACATGCTCACCTAGGTCTATCAACACGTTGATATATTGACATACATTGGGTATGCCTTCCCATTCCTACAATTCAACAGCTGTTTCCTTGATTATAATAACATTCCTAAACTAGTAGTTCCTAATGAGGATGAAGGTAGCATCTAATGTCTTTGTAAATCCATGTGTGAGAGGAGAGGGCATCTGATTTCATATCGAGGTCAGAATTTCAGATTTGGAAGCAACCTCAGATGTCGGAGTATAAATGGAGATTTTGAATCTTGGACTTCATCCCCCACAAGTCCCTTAGTATTTCCCAAAATTCCCTTTAATCCTGTGCCTCCAAATTTGCATAGTCACATTACTGTTTTATAAATTCTGTAGATTCTCTCTCTCTCTCTCTCTCTCTCTCTCTCTCTCTCTCTCTCTCTCTCTCTCTCTCTCTTTCTCTTCAGGAGCATGAAGTTAGTTTAGCACCTTTTCACTCTGGTTTTTTCATGTTAGTTTATTATTAATAAAACTTTATAAAAATATAACATTTAATTCATTGGATATTAATTTTAATCTCCACATCACCTAGTCTACCCTGTAGCTACACAAGTAACCCATCTAAAACACACTTTTTGGGAAAGTGAGAGAACTCCTTTCATTTTGGGATATCTCTAATTTAAGGAATTTTTAGCCCCTAAACCTTCCTATATGCAACTTCACTCATGTTATCAGTCTTGCCTTCTGGGACCAAGGAGAATAAACCTAATCCTCCTTCCACATGACAAATATTTGGCTACTTGAAGAAAGTCATGCCCTCCCACAAGCATTCCTATCTCTAAAGATCTTAGGTTCATTCAACTATTACTAATATGGCACAATTTCATTCATGTCTACCCTCCTCTGGTTTATATCCACTTTATTAATGTCCTTCTTAAAATGCAGTACCTGGATTAGAAAAGTATAATCCAGATGTGTTCTTTCCTTAGTCCTGGAAACTATGCTTACCTTGATATAAATCCAGACACATACTTCCATCTTATACTTACAAGACTGGCTTTTTAAACCTAAGTACATGATTGTACGTGTATTTTTTAATAGCATCATCTTATTATATTTGACCCAACATATTGAGATATTTTTGGATCCTGTCATCTTGTTATCTATTCACCTCAGCTTTGTGTCATCTGCAAATCCGATAAGCATAGCAACTGACTTTATCTAAATTATTGGTAAAAATGTCAAACAGCTCAGGATAGCATTTGCCCCAAGACACATCCTTGAGACATTTCCCTGGAGACCTTTTCTCAAGGTGTCATTGAATTATTTTATTCTAGCCATTTGACCAGTTCTGAATTTTACCCTACTTTTCCTAGAAGCTACCTAAAGCATACTTGTATTTAAAAATGAATGTATTAAATAGTCTTTAACATGTGAAGGCTACCTTATGGTATAAAATCTCATACAATTACAAGAACACTCTAGGTCAGACACATTTAAAATCTAAATAATAGTTCTCGGAGTTACCTGGGATTGTCATGAGGCTCAGATATGCTAACATTAATTTGCATGAGATAAAGTACTCTGAAAACATGAAAGTATTCTGTAACTATCATTTACTATATTATTATTACCATTTTTAATTATCATTATTATTATTGGGGAAATGAACTATCATGAAATTGTAGATATATGCCCTAAGTAAGCATCAGTACTGCACATGTTTGTAGGATGAGTCTTCACTCAGTTCTGGATTTTACCCTACTCTCCTAGGAGCGATCTAAGGTATTCTTGGACAAGAAGACTATTTCCTCACATGGGAGTTGTTGTTCTGTATTTGACGACTGAGCTCAAGGAGAACTCAGGCATGTGACTAACTATATGGGTCACATTCAGGACAAGGAAGGAGCAAAACTGAGGTTGTATATAACTGGTATTTCTGAGGCTGTTATTAATAATCCCTGCAATGGTAGCAAAGAATTTAATAAGTAAGCATTTATTAAGTGCCTACTGCATGTAAGTCTAGGGGCACCCAAAAAGTAATGGAGAGGTTCAATGGGGATGTGAGCAAGTTGAAAAGCATGATAAATGAGGGACTGATCAGGAAAAGCAGTGCCAAAAAGGTTTCAAAATAAATACTTGATGAAAAGAGAAATTCGGCAGACGATACTGTATAAATTATAGCTAGCCCTCGTGTGCTGTTACACTGAGTAGAACCCTTTGGGAAATTTATGGGAGAATATGGACAAGAGTCACACAGGATGAGCAGTCATGGATGGTTTGTGATCTACATTTCTGGGGAGATACCATATAAATGAGTGCCTGGCATAAAATAGACACTTAATAAATATATACTGACTATTTAACATTGAACATGTTAAATGTTGAATCATATACATGGTAGTTTGCAGATGCTGGGGACACAAATGCAAAGATGAAAAAAGTCTTGTTCCTAAGGGCCTTATATACTGCTAGATGACTTCAATTATATATGATAATTTCAAAGAGGCATAAGTAATTATTAAGTACCTACTATGTGCTGTAATTCAGGGTTACAAAGATTTTTTAAGTCTTTTTCTCAGTATCAGTGGGACACAGGATGACAATGGGGGTGAAATGGGCACAGATAACTTCAAAACAGGTTATAATTAATTCAATTCAACAAGAGTTTAGTTAAGTCATTCTTGTGTGCAAAACACTATGCTCGACACTGAGGATACACAAGAATACTCTTTTCTCAAGGAGTTTATGCTGTACTAAGAGAAAACAAATGAATTTGCCACTTTAGCAATTAGGAACGAAATCAGATCATGAGTAATTTAAACCTTAAAAGTTTGCATATCAAACACTAGCTACCCATTGCTGGGAGCCCTTTTAATATAACCGGATACCTCATGCTTTGTTTTGTACTCTGTGGTGCTTCAATAAATCCTTGAGACTGACTGTTAAGAAAGCTGCATAAAGAAGGAGACAGGGTATGATCACTGAGATTGACTGGTAACACATATCAGCTTAACACCTACCCTTAGTCAATGAGCAGTTTTTTCTACTTTAGCAGCAGAGTACATCACCCTGGAATGTTCTAACTCTGAGCCAGCCTACAGGCTGGATTCCAGCCTGGTGTTCAGCAGTATTTCATTTATTCTTAGGACTCAAGGCTTCATAGTGTCCCATAAAGAATCTTTGATTTGTATTCAGACAGATTCTTAACCTGGACTTCAGGGATGGAGAGAGAGGCAGAGAGTCAGAGACAGAGAGACAGACAGAGAGACAGAAACAGAGAAACTAAAAAAAAATCAGTTTTCGTTATAATCTTATATATTCTATTTTATGCATTTAAAACATTATTGTGAGGAGCCCCCGCAATAGGCTTCATAGGCTGCTAAAGGGAGCCGTCTCTATCTCTTTCTCTGTCTGTCTGTCTCTTACACACACGTTTAAAAATTCCTGATTATAAACTGAAGATCTGGGCTTAAATCTCCATCTCAATATTTATCACTTTTGTCATCATCTTCAACTGTAAAGTAAGGGAGAGTTGGTCTAGTTGACTTCTAAGGTCCCTTATAAAATGTTTTTCCTAAAGCACAGTTCTGATGATGCCACTGACTTCTCAAAGCCTGAGGCTTTCTATCAACTGAAGGATCAAATATAAAAACTTACATTTGCCATTCAAAGCCCTTCAGAACCTGCCCTACATACACTTTTCCAGTCTTCTTACACACTTATTACCCTCCTTCCCATGTACTCTATGATCTGGTGATGGCAGCCTCCTTTCTATTGCTGGTCCAAGATACTCCATCTCCTGGTTCCATACATTTCCACTCTCTATCTCACATGCTTGCAATTCTCACCCTCCTCATCTCTGTCTCCTGGCTTCCTTCAAGTCCTAGCTATTAGAATCCGCCTTAATACTAGTGACTTCCCTCTCTTAATTATCTCCAATTTACCATTTGTATGTAGTTATTTCTATGTAGTTTTTATGTAGTTATTTCTATGTTTTCTTGACCACTACGCTGTTAGCTCCTTGAGAGCAGGGACTAATTTTGGTATCCACAGTACTTAGCACAATATGAGACACACAGCAGGTACTATGGGTATAGTCAGACTGACTGACTTTGAGATTTAAAGTTGTTATTCTTTTTTTCCAGAAAACTTGGAGGCCTTCTTTCAAATAATACTTGTCTTAGTTGAATGCTACTCAGGTCCTCTGAATGCCATCTGTATTCTTCTTGCCCATTTTGTGGGGAAAAGCTAATCTCACTGATATCATCAACAAAAATAAAAGAATGGTGTTCCTAATTCTTTAAGTAAAGGATCTATGCAGAGCTTTGTTGGACATGCTGGCTCTTGGCAGGGACTAGGTGGTGAAAGGGGAAAAGTCAGCCTGTCATAAAGTAATGTATTGAAATCCTCTAATTCCATCTAGCTCACTTGGCCCAGCAAACCAATATCAATGATCAAAATGTATCTTGCTGTGTAAATATACAAAAGTAGCTCCAATATTTCCCCTTTCTCTGTTATTTTCTCTTGTTTTGTTTTTGACAGACCTGCCTGTCACCAGCAAAGCAAAACTTTTAACTTCTGCTGAAATTCTAATTAAGACTTTTTCTTTGCTTTTCTTCAACTACTGCAAAATTCTTTTTCATGATCAACCTCCTTTAGCTTTCTGGATTCTGACACCTGAAGCATGGTATGAATCTTCTCTCTCTCTCTCTCTCTCTCTCATTCCCCCACTCTCGCTCCCCCTCTTCCACTCACCCC
>NC_058130.1:262421090-262471965 GCF_016433145.1 Gracilinanus agilis
GAAGGAAGGAAGGGAGGAAGGGAGGAAGAAAGGGAGGGAGGGAGGAAGGAAGGGAGGAATGGAGGGAAAAGAAAAGAAAAGAAAAGAAAAGAAAAGAAAAGATCTGCTCTCAAAGAATTTACAATCTAATCTAATCTGGAAAGACAACGCACAAAAAGCAAGTAGAAAAGGAGTATGGGGTAGAGAATGAGCATGGGTAAGGCTCAGTTTCCTCACCAGTGAAATGAGAGTACCACTGCTTCATTTCTCTAAGGATTACTATGAGAAAGTATTTTATAAATTATAAAGTGCTATATAAATGCAAACTATCATTATTTAATTTAAAGTTGGTATCATTTTAATTTGTTAATGTTTGTTATCATTTTCCATCCTCATCCTCAACTCCAAAAGGATCATTGAATTTTTCTTTCTCTTTCAGTTCCTTTCATCTGAATCAGCCTTCTTGCATTTATCAATCAGGTAAGTTCATTATAAATTTCTTTCTGCTCATTCCAAACTTTGTGGTTTATATCTTTAGAATTCTCTCTTGTATGATGCCTGTTTTAAAATTTGGTGACTATGTTTGCTGCTCAGTGTGTTGATACAGAGTCTATATAGGACAGAGTCATATTAAATGTGCTTGCAATCTCACTGCAGGCATATAGATGACTGGTAGTATTCAGTTTCCTTCCTTATCTTTTTGTTTTTTAAGAGGAAATGGATGCTTTTAAAACATGAGGACTTTAAAAAATGCAAATGATTCTTTCAGGGAAAGAGTTGCAAAGCATCTCTTCAGTCATTATTCAGTGTTTATTTGTTTCCTTCTAAACTCCAAAAATTATCCATGATGACTTGCTTTGCAGAGCTCATTTTCAAAACTTGCTAGTGCAATTATAGAACAAATGGGAAGAAAGACACAGTGGAATTAGGAAAAAGTAGCTTACTTTAGTAAGATTACCTAGTAGTAAAGTATTTCTCTCACAAAAATTAAGCAACGGTGTAGCTAATCCTTTCAAAGAGGCACTGCGTACAAGAACTATAGAACTTTCTTTGCATTGAAATTATTTTGTATTCATTAAGGAAACAAAGACAAGGGCAGCTCTGCTTTTTAATGTATAATTATTAAACACTCAGCAGAATCAGAATTATAATAGATACTCCAACACTGTGGCAAAGCTGTAATTTTCATTAATGCAGCCATTACATTCAATGACAAAGATCTCAGCCCATCCATGCCTTCCCCTCCTAAATGATTTTTGTTCTTGTCCTCCTGTCAGTTCTCTGAATTGGATCTACTCACCTTAGTGGATGCCTTCTTGTTCCCTTGACATTGTGAAATATCAATAGGACAATGCATCTTTCAACCTTGCCACATAACTTTTTTTCCCTTTCACTTCTTTGAGGAAATCCTTTCCACCACTTCTCCATTGTGATTCCTCCTTTGATTATATTCTTGGACTTTTAACAAAAATCAGTTTAAGTATTACCTAAAATATGAGGCACTCATTGAACTCTGAAACTTACACATGGAGAGAATAGACTGTTGTGATGGAAGTAATTTCTTATTACTTGGGGGGCACGGTCAATCTCTTAGCCTGTAAAACAGATTGTGGGGGGGGGGGGGGGGGGGAGGGGGGACAAAAAGAAGACTGAATAAACATTTATAAAACTCCTGCTATGTGCTCTATACTTGTATTAAGCACTTTTAAAAAGCATACCTCATTTCATCCTCCCAATGAGTCTGCAAAGTAGGTAGGTGCAAATATTATTATTATTCTCATTTTACCGTTAAGGAAACTGAGACACACAGAGGTTAAGTGACTTTCTCAGGATCACACAGCAGGATTGTAGGAAGGATTTGAATTCAATCAGTCTTCCTGACTTCAAGTCCAGTGCTCAACCCAGTGCTCCATAATATGGGTACAGATAGCAAGGGAAGTATACTGAGATCAAAAGTCATCAAGAGATTGAAAAGTTCTCAGCAATGAGAGATAGTCAATATTTTATGGCATTATCCTTTTTTTCATCATCTTTGCTTTCTCAAATTTATCTCTCTCAGAAAATCAGTGTTACCATTTTGGGCCCCAGAGGGCTGAATCAGCTAAATTTCCCAAAGGTCATTTCATTTTTGACTCCTTCAGTTTTTACACAGGTTTCTGTCATATACCCTGCCTTTGAACAACACTTTCTGAATATTCGACAAATAAGATTGCTTCATTATGCAACATAATTCAAACATCAGACCATCTGCAGAATGGAAAACAACTAGAAAATTTATGACTTATGGATCTAGTCACACCTTTTTTTCCCAAACTGAATAAATTATATTGAATAAAGCCTAATGATAATAATAATTATTATAATAATAGCAGCATTTATATACTTTAAGATTTACAAAGTGCTTTACAAATATTATCTCATTTTATTCACATAACAACCCCGTGAGATAGGGGCTACTGTGGTGATGGTGATTATATAGTTGTTTTTCATGATCCCATTTGGGATTTTCTTGGCAAAGATACTGTAATGGTCTGCCATTTCCTTCTCCAACTCATTTCATAGATGAGGAAACTGAGGCAAACAGGGTTAAGCAACTTGCTCAGGGTCACACATCCAATAAGTGTCTAAACCTGAATTTGAACTCGGAAAGAGAAATCTTCCTGAATCCAGGCCTAGCACTTCTTGATCCTCACTAAATCCAACATGTCTGTTGTAATGTTTTATTTAATTTTTAATATGTTTTAATTTTAAAAATACATACTCAAAGTACAAACATAAGCTGCTTAGGTATTATTATAATCCACATTTTACAGATGAAACTAAAGCTGAAGGAGATTAAGTGATTTACTTTGGACTACACAGCTAGTAAGCGCCTTAGGTTGGATTTGAATTCATGTCAAGCCTAGAGCTCTTTTCATTGCTTCCTTTAGTTTATATTTATAAGTACCAGCACTTTCAGGCAGTAGCAGAGCAGGAATGAAGTCTTAGAGTCATAGATTCATAAACTTATAACGGTAGAGTGTAAAATGTAGACAAAATAAAATGTAGACATTTTCACTGACTCAGTCACTAATGGCTTGAGTCAAAGCAAAAGCCTCTTTTCCTCAAATAATTAAATCTAGAAATTTATTTTATCAATAACTCATTTTATCTATATGACACCACCTCCCACCAAAAGATTCTGGAATTACCTAGACCAGGTACATTCCTGGGTCCTAACCCCCAAAAGATCAGCTTATTTCTTTTACTTGTTGACCGAATATGGATAGAAGAAAATTTCCTATGTTCAGGGTGTATCTTATATATGTTTCACCAAATATGGTACAAAGGAGCTCCCACAAAGCCAAGTGGAACAGTAAATAGATGGTGGTACAAAGGACTTATAATCAGGAGGACTCGAATCTGGCCTCAGCAACTTAGTAGCTGTGTAACCCTGGGGGAAGTTGTGTATCATCTGTCTTAGTTTCCTCAACTGTAAAATGGGAGCACCAAGGTGACACAGTAAAGAGAGTGCCAGATCTGGAGTCAGGGAGACTCATCTTCTCAAGTTCCGCTCTAGCGTCAGACACTTTGTAGCTGGGTAGCCCTGGGCAAGTCACTTAACCCTGTTTGCCTCAGTTTCTCCATCTGGAAAAATGCTCTGGAGAAGGAAATGGCAAAGCATTCCAGTATCTTTGCCAAGAAAATCCAAAAATGGGGTCATGAAGAGTCAGACATATCTGAAATTGACTTAACAATAACAATAGTAATCCATAGATCCCATGGTTATTGTGAGGATCAAAAGAGGTAAAACTTGTTTAAAAAATTTATAAAATTAATTTTTGTAAAAGGACTTAACCCAATGCCTGGCATAGAGTAGGTATGTTTCTTTCCTTCCTTTCTTCTTTCCTTCCTATGAAATCATTCAAGGCATAAATGAGAATCAGATATGAAATAACCTTTATTTTACCTCAAATAAAATAAAAAAGTCCCAGGAACCCATACAGAATTCAAACAGAAACACTTAGAATACTCAAGTAATACATTAGCTCCTGCTCACTTCTAAGAAAAGGATTTGGGGTTACTATAGGAACAACACCTAGTCCTTCCATTAAAATCCTTCTCTCCAAAAGGGTCCTACAAAACTTCTTCCAAACTCATTATACCACTCTGTGGTAAGTGGTTTAGATTCTCCCTCCTTCCTTCACTCCCTCCCAAGTTACAAGTATTTGGGGGCTCCTGAGGAGCAGACCTTTTCTATTAGACCCACACTGACCAAGAAACTCGATGGCCTTCCTCTGTAAGTAAGACAATTCAAATGAATTTTAGGGCTTTCCATTTCTGCTACCCTCTGGAAGAAAGCAGAAGGAGAAGAAAAAAACAGAGAAAATTCTCAAGAGAGTGAAAGAGAGAGACTGAACTGAGCAACTCATTTTTATAGAGCACAGAGAGTGAGATGGTTCTCACTCAGCCAAGCAGAAAGTAGCCCCAGTCTGCAAACTCAATAAATCAGTATGGTACCACTAGATTTGGTCACATTCCATGTATTATATATTTTCCTTTGTTTGCCTCCCAAGGATGGTTCACACCTTATAATCTCAAAAGGTTGATTAGAGAATTCCTCAAATTTTTAAGGCTCCCCTGGTTAGCCCTTACTTTTAAAAATATGGTGCAGTGGCAATGCAATGATCCAGGACAATTCTGAGGGACTGAAGAGAAAAAATGCTACCTATATCTAAAGAAAGAACTGTGGGAGTAGAAACACAAAGAAAAACAACTGCTTGACCACATGGGTCAGTTAGGGATGTAGACTCTTAAATGATCACCCTGGTGCAAATATCAATAATATGGAAATAGATCTTGATCAATAACACATGTAAAAACCCAGTGGAATTGCATGTTGGCCATGGATGGGGAAGTGGGAGGAGGAAAAGAATATGAATCATGTAACCATGGAAAACTGTTCATAATTAATTAATAAAATTAAAAATAATTTAAAATTAAATATAAAAATTAAATTAAATTTTAAAATATGGTAGTAAGGTTGGATAGAGTTCTAAACCTGGAGTCAGGAAGGGCTGAATTCAAACCCAAACTCAAACACTTATGTGACCTTGACCAAATCACTTATCTTTTGTCTGACTCAGTTTTATCATCTGTAAAATGGAGATAATAATGGTGCCTGTCTCTCAGACCTGTTAAAGAATAAAATAAAAGAAGATCTATTAAGAATTTTGTAAATCTTCACAAGGGCAGCTAGATGGTGCAGGGGCTAATAATGTCAGGTCTGGAGCTAGGAAGACTCATCTTCTTGAGTTCAAATCAGACATCAGACACTTCCTAGTTATGTGACCTAGAAAAATCACTTAACTCTGTTTGCCTCCATTTCCTTAATTGGAAAATGAGCTGGAGAAAGCTCTGTAGTATCTTTGCCAAGAAAACCCTAAATGGGGGACACAAAGAATCAGACACAACTGAACAACAATGACAACAACAACATGCTAGAAAGAGGCTCAAATTAGCCAATGTTCTCTCTTCAGCTGTGATATATCTCTTATGTAATTCATAGGAGACTCAAGGCTTGTCTACATATACATGCCCAGTTAGCAAATAAATGATCAAAAATTTGTGTGGAATAGCTATTTCTACATCAGAATATATGTTTCTATATCAGAATACAAATTTCTATAGGAACAATGTTATAAAGTGAGGTAGTGCAATGGATAGAGCTCTGGATCTGGAGTCAAAAAGATCTGAGTTCAAATTGAACCTCAAAAACTCACTAGCTTTGTACTGTCACTTAACCTCTATTACTTTAACTGTAAAATGGGGATAATAATAGCATCATCTCTCAGGGATGTAAGGATAAAATGAAATAATGTTCTAGCACATAGTAGACATAAAAATGCTAGTTATTATTATTATTATTATTAATATTAATGTAAGTTGCCTAGATCAAACCATTGGTATCTCTTTCACTCAAAAATGTATAAAAATCCTAATAGAATGGCAAGAGTGTTTTAGTACCTAATGATCATTTGCAGATATATACTACATATATAAGACATATATATTTATAATATACTACAAATTCCATCCTACTAGGAATTCTAAGGATAATGTTTTCCCTCTTCTTCCTTCCTCCTTTCCCCAAGGGATAGGAATTCTTACCTCCTATTCTCACCTTGATCCCTTTTACTTAGTAGACAAAGTGAGTGAACAGTCTCAGAAGATCAGCAATAGGAGTCTACATTCCCTTTAACTCTGGAATTCTTTCCTGCCACCCTGGAGTAGCACTGAGGCAAAGTGAGAAATGAATCCCATTTGAATTAGTGGCAGAGTGGCTCCGGGAAGCTATAAGGTCTACAAAAACAAAGATGTAGGAAAGAATCAATTTCCTAATTCTTGTTGGAACAATGGTAGGGTCATTCCTGTGTAATCATTCTTCTGTAAGAAATGGACAAAAGCTAGGCTTGTGTAAATTAGGGACTAACAACTAACATCACTGCATGCTTGATTTAATGTTTTCATCTATTTCAATAACCAATCCAGAGAACTGCAATATCTTTAAAGTTGTTCAAAATTAGCTACTGACAAATACTAAAATGTGGCTCCCTATTATCTCTTTTCAAATACAAAATGCTGTTTGGCATTGGAAACCTTTCCTAACCTACCTAATCCCCTCCTACCTTTATAGGTCTTCTTACAACTTACTCCCAGACACATGTACACTACAGTACAATGACGCTGGTCTCCTGACTGTTGCACAAACAAAAGACTCCATCCGGGCATTTTTCAGGCAAGTTCACTGTGCCTGAAATGCTCTAACTCCTCCAGTCTGCCTCTTGACCTCCATAGCTTCTATGACTAGATCCCCACTTTTTACTAGAAGTCTTTCCCAACCTTTTTAAATTTCAGTGCCTTCCCTCTATCAATTATTTACAATTTATTCTGTATAAAGTTTTGTATAGATTTGTTTGCATAGTGTATCCCCTACACATGGTAAGCCCTTTGAGCGCAGGCAGTATTTTTCCCCTCTTTTTGTACCCCTTGTGTCTACAATAAATGTTTTATTTTTAGCACTTAATAAATGTTTATCTCTTCTTTGATAGATAAAGTCATCTTTTGGACATGTAATTGCCTAATAAAAAATAAAGTTCAATATCTTCAGAGATTGACCACTGATAAGGCAGTCATGCAATTATAGCTAATTTATATGATGACCCTTTACAATTTACAAAGTACTTTTCATATATGTGTTTCCCTGCATTGCTTCTCACTATTTTATAAAGCCATGTTGGTCATAACAATTTATCATCCTCTTGTGTGAGATTTTAGAAGATTTTAGAGCTTATAGTAGTTTCTATTTTAAGCTACTATTGCTCCTGCCTTCCTTTCCTCTATTTGACAACGAGATTAAACCTTTGCTGGCTGAAGCACTTTCGAGGATCTTTTGACCTACTTCCTATGGCCGCTGATTTATATCAGTTAAACTTTTGTAAGAAATGGTCATAGTTTCTATGAATGTCTATCCTTTTTTAACTATTTCCCATTTGGGAGCACCAGTAGCTTGTTCAAGCAAGATGTATGTTATGGATTCCATTCATTTTTATTCTACCTTCTAAGGTGATGTTCAATTTGCTATTCCTGTAGTAAATCAGTACGTTAACTACCTACATAGCTAATTCATACAGGATTCTATAGAATTCAGTCATTGCTGATTACTGGCAGCATAGTATATGGTAGGAATAGTCCCAGTTTTGGAGTCAAAAGATCTGAGTTCATATCCCAACTCTGCCAACAATGGGAGAATCTTAACCTTCCTGAACCTCAAGTTGTCATCTGTAAAATGGCAATAAAATACCTGTAGCACCCACTCAGAAGAGATCACATACGTAAAGTGCTTTGTAAACTTTCAAGAACAGTTTGCACAAATGCTGTGAAATAGTAAATAGAGAACAGTCCCAGAAACCAAGAATAATGAAACCAGGAAAAACTAAGTTTTACTGCCATCTCTGACACATACTGGATAAGTGACCCAGGGCAAGTCATTTAAGTTCTGACTGTTCTAGATAACTCTCTAATATTGCAAAGAAGATGATGATCTGCATTAGTAGGAGTTTCCTCACACAATAGTTCCTTAGGCCAATGAAATCTCAGGTCCAGTCCCTATTCCTTTTTTTTCCTGCCTAAGATATAGACAAGTTTATTTTTTTGATATGTAAGTCAATTAATGCCCATCTTGTCCAGTTCTTTCTTCTTCTTTTCTTGGAAAAAAAACACTCATAATATAAAAGTGAGTCACCCATATAGGCTACAGATCCTTGAACTCTTTCTTTCTTAATTCTGAGGCATTTTTTCCAATATATTGTTTATCATCTTCTCCATGCTTTTCTTTGAATTGAGCTATTAAATAACAAAATATGTTTTTATTTAATTTAGAAGGTCATATCAAGTTCATAAAAGAAATTTTCTATCTCTCATCATCTATAAGTTATTAGCAGAGAAAATGTAATTAATTTCAGAGAATTTTTTTTACAAATACTCATCATTAGCACTTCAATGGGAGGGGAACAATTCTTTCTTGTTACCTTTGGACAATGCTAACACCAACTCCTCTAAATCTCAATTATCCAAAACTCAGTCTCCACTAATAGAGTCAAGAATCCAGTGTCTCTGATATGTTATGATAGATGTAGAACACTCTAGAAAACAAATACCAACTGAGTAACAACTTTCTAAGACTGTTGTTGGAACCTTACAAGTTTCAGAAATGTAAAAGAAAAAAAAATAACTTGTCCAAGAATACCTGGTATCCTTTAAGTTGACCAAGAAGATTTGTGAGAGAAAAATATTCGTAGTATTTAAGGAGTCTTCTCTTCTATTAGGGGGAAGATTTAAAAAAAATACAAAGTAAGTTAATAGCAATTGGACAGTGAAGGATGTTTCAGATCTCATTCTTGAATCAAAGTCAAGCCCAGCATGGAGGAATGTAATGTGATTCATAGGAGAATGGCACTGGTAGGGCAGGCTGGCTTAGACAGCCCATCAACAGCCTGCACTGGATTTCAGAGACAAGAGTGTAACTATCTAAAGAGCTTGTCTGAGAGCCAACAGCCCATCCTGGAAGGGTTTCTGGGTGTCAGCATGATTTATAGATACAGAATGATGAAAGGGTGTGAGGATGTAAATAGCACATTCTCTCACTTTTTTTTTTTAACAAATGGTGGCTCCTAGGGAAGACAGTCTAATATTTTCATGAAGTATGCTATGAACACAGTTTCAAGATATGAAAGGGCAAATTCCCAGGAGCCATTAATATATGTCTCATTTGCTTTGTAAAGCAAGGTGCTGGTGGCAGCAGTCAGGATACTATTATTCTTTGGCCTCTGAGCATTCCAACTGTGCTTACGGCTGTTTTTTCTTATTTTTTATTCTAAAATCATTGATCAGATCTTTCTATTGAACATAACAGTTTACAGTAAAAATCAATTTCCCCAAAGGGAAAGCTGTGAGCTAACAGTATTTTAATTTTGTTTCCTACTGTTCTTCATTTTCCAAACTCAGTTCAAGGTAGAACTCAGGAAAATGAATAGTTGATGGGTGGTACTGAGAAGTCTACATAGGGCCCCTAGAGAGTTTGAATCCACTTTAAAATTTACCTTACCTTACCTAGAAATCTATTTTAAAGTGCCCTTTTAATAGATTTGAAATTTGGCCACCCACTTCCCAGTTCTGTGACTGAAAATAAATCATAATCTTATTTTGTTTCATTTTCTCCAAAAGGGAAAAGAAAGACAATTGTCCTTTACACTCACCAGTCTCATAGGAACAAGCAAGAAACAATGAACTCCTCAACTCCGAGGAGTACTTTGATCTCCTTGGAAAATGGGCACCATGAAAACAAGATGCTCCCTTTCTTAAAGACTTTTTTTCTGTGTTACTATTTTTCTCCTTTTAACACAAAGCTCTCATCAGGTAACACAGAAAGTAACCCATCTCATTTCACTGTAGAACCCCTAAACAATGCTAACTTCTCCTTTTTTTTCTAACTCACATCTCAAGTGGGACCTCTTAGATTTTTTCCATTCAAAGGTAATCACAACTAATTTTATTTTTATCCATATTCTGACAACCATGTGAAGGATTAAAAAAATGCTATTTCTCTAGTTCTTTAAAATTAGTTTTCAGGCTTTTCCCATGGGATTGCAATGATTCTGTTTGAGTAGGCAGGGCTTTCTGGCCACAGCAATTTCTACATTGTGATATCTTCTTGGGATTTATCCTCTGAAGTGCTGTTTGAATCAGATATCCACTAAATAGTGTCACATTCCTCCCTATGAGGGTGTAAGTCCCATAGGAGAGATAGTGTGGAAGAATGGATAGAAAATTAGAATCTGGAATACCTACATTAGGAAACCACTTCAGATATTTAGTAGTTTTGCAAACCTGGGCAAGTCTATTAATCTCTATGAACCTCAGTTTCGTCATCTGTAAAATGGGAGTAACAATAGCATGCCCAGGTTGGATAAATCTTAGTAAATCTTCTGTCCTTTGCTCTTCCTACCCACACCTTCTTCAAACTAATTTTCAAAACATTGACAGGTCTGGTCTTGTCATTCCTCCACTCAGAATCCTATAATGGACTCCTACAATGTTCTACCAAGTAGAGTTCAAACTCTTTGGTCCAATTAATCAAAGCCTTCTATAATTTAGATATACCTCACCTTTCCAGATTGATGTGAAACTTCTTCCCTTAATGTAATCTATTGCTCCAGCCAAATTGAAGGAGACTTTAGAGCACTTTCTAGCCTTTAGATTTTGATTAAATTCTTTCCCTTGCCCACATGCCCTCCTTTTCCATATTTACCTAGAGAATACCTACCTATCCTTTAAAGGCTGACAAATTCCATTTCTTCCTATTCTTTCCCCAGTGGGTGATTATCTTTCCCACCTAGGCTCCAACAATCACAATACTTGTAATTCTAGAGGTGATTTTTTTGGTAAACAGGAGGGATTTGGGGTTGCCAAGTTCCTTTTATTCTTTTTAATCTGTCCTTGTATTGGTGCATACCTGTGTTGGATGAACAATAATTGGAGTAATAGACTAGTTAATATTTGTGATTACAGTTTTGTTAATTGTTAGTGGGTTATCTGTAGTATAGTATATGGTATATTTCTCTGAATAATTTTTCATGTATTTTCATTCCCTTATTAGGATTATTATATATATCACATTCCCCTTCTAGACTATGAATTCCATAAAAACAAGGACTATGACTTCCATAACTGTGCACATAATTTTAAAATGAAGGGATTGGCTTGGATAATCTTTCAAATTTCAAATACTATGATCCTATGAGTCCTACTAAGGTAGTTAATAAGTTCTGATCCAGTCTAATCCAATGAGCATTTGTTACTTGCCCCCTTTATGCAAGATACTCTGTTAGCCTCTGAGAAAACAAAGACAGAAACAGAGTTGATCCTCAAGGAGCTTAGTTCCTATATACTGCAGGTATATAATATATGAACATGATAATTTGAAGCGGTTGAAAAAAATCCCAACTGGATCACAGATCATATAACAAAGATTTTGAGCTGGAATTAGGGTGATTGATACATAATACTTACAAGAAGATTTATAATCAGAATGAGTTCTCGAATGAAGTTAAGGATTCTAAGAGATGAAAATTAAAAGAAAGTATATTCCTGAAATGGGAGACTGCTTATGCCATGACACAAAGTGGAAGACAATATAGAATTTAAGGAATATCCAGTAGACCAATTTTCCTAGAACTGTAGTGTTTGAGGAAGAGTGACATAGAATAATCCCAGAAAGGTTGGTTGAAACCATTCTGTGAAGAACTTAAAATGAAGAACTGGAAGATGTATATTTTTTCTTAAATGTATAAGGAATCCAAATGAAGCCTCTAGTGCTTAGCAGTGCCTTAATAAATATGAGCCATCTCATCAGGGCATCTAGGTAGTACAGTAGATACTGTGGCCAGGCCTGGAGTCAGGAAGACCTGAGTTCAAATCCTGCCTCAGATATTTACTAGTGTGTGATTCTGGGCAAGTCATTTAACCCTCTTTATTTCAATTTCCTCAACTGGAAAATGAGCTGGAGAAGGAAATGGCAAATGACTCCAATATCTTTGCCAAGAAAACCAGATATGACTGAAAAACGACTGTGCTTTAAGAAGGTTATTTTGGCAGTTATGTGGAAGACATACTGCAATAGGAAAGCCTGGAACCTGGTAGTCCAATTAGGAGACTGTTGTAATGGCCCAGAAATTAGAAAGGTATTAGATTAGAAAGGTAGCTGTGTGAGAAGAATGATGAATAAGGGGAAGAACCTGAGAGATGTTTTGGAGGTAAAATAAATATTACTTGGAATCTAATTTGCTATGAGAGAGGGGTGAGGAAGAGAAAATAGTCCAGGATAACTCCTATATTGCAAACCCAGATGACTGGAAGGATGGTGGTAGCCTCAACAAAAATAGACTGATTGGAGGAGAAATGGGTTTATGGGAAATGTAAAGAGTTCTATTTTGAAAATAATGAGTTTGAGATGTTATAAAACTGAATTCAATAAAATTGAAATGAACAAACAGAACACCAGGATATTACTTGATATCTTGGCCATCTTTCAAACTATACTATTTATTCATGAATAAATTTACTTTATAGGAAATGGAGCAAGGTCCTAATTAGTGCAAATAATGAATCCCAGGAGGTGGTTGCATGTATTGGAATTCATACTTAAAATACAGTCATTGATTTCCAACCCAATGGAAATACGAAGTACAATTTTTAATAATCTGATCACTTCAGGGCATTTATTATTTTGACTAATAGGGACCTGGTCAAAATACTTTAAGAAATATCACATTCTTTTTTATATATGTCACAGAATCAAGCTCACTAAAATTCTGTGCAATGATTCAAATCAATTCAGCAAACATTTTAAGGCAATTCTTTTGGGCTAAATAATACATGAGACAAAAATAAATTTTAAGGGAACAATCCCTGTCCAAATAAGGTTTACAGGTTCATGGGGAGAGAGAAGATATATATATATATATATATATATACATATATATATATATATAATGCACCTAACCATAATGCAGAGTAAAATGTAAGAGTGCCATTAGAAAGACACAATTCTATTTTCCTGCCAAATCTTACTTCTTCCAACAGACCCATCAATGTGATTTACCATCAGTTCCCACTTTTATAATTTCAACAGAACAATCCCCAACAATAATTCCTCTTCAGCAAGATCACACGGTGGTTAGAGTGTGGGACTTGTAGCCAGAAAGATATAGACGCTAAACCAGTCTCACAAATACTTATTGCTGTTTGACCCTAGACAAGTCATTTAAATTCTAAGCCTCAGTTTCCCCATTTGTAAATTGAAGGTATAATAACATCTACCTGACAAAGTTGTTATAAAAATCAAATGAAATAACATCTATGCCTATATATGGAAATATGTATACAAATACATATAGTGTTTTGAAAGCCTTAAAGAGTTATATGGAGGTTAGCTATTATTATTATTATTATAAAAGATAAGATTAATCATAGTATTGCAATAATGAGTTGTTGGCTAAGTGCAGCTTTATGTCAGAGTTCTCTCCCAAAATAAAATGTTTTATGTCATTAGATGTTTGTACATTGATTTCAGATATAAGTTTCTTGATGCGAACTGTCAGCCTCCCCTGTGTGAAATGCAAAGAACAGTTAATGGTCTCCTCTGATTAGATTTTGAGTTCTTGGGGATTTTTCTTTGTCTTGGTTTGGGGTTTGGGGTTTTTTGAGAGGGGCAGTTTATTCCTTTCAATCCACTTCTTGTCTCCCATCTTAGCCAAAAAAAGATCAATGATTTGTTTATTTGTTTCTTCCAGAAAATGAGTAAAAGCTACAGATGGAAAAATCCCGAAATAACTGTGCATGATGCAGGTGGGCTGAAAAACTTTTGGGAGAAAAAAATTGAACATCATGCAAAGAAAGTGCAAAATGAAGACTCTAGAATAAGCAAGAGTGCCCTGGATAAGTGAGTAGTATAACCCCACCCAAATACACAGTGATGGAATGAATGCTATGGTACTGCCACATGTTTACAAGATACTGGAATCCCTTCAACTAATTAACGCTGTCATCCTGGAATTTATTATAAAGTTTTCATAGTTTTCACCAGCTATTTGGAATAGTGAAGAATCATAAGATGTCCTATTCTCTTCTTGGAGGTCCTCTGTTCACTTTCTTTTTTTTTTTTAATCTTCAACCTTTTGTTTTAGTATCATTTCTAGACCCAAGAGCAGCAAGGGCTAGGCAAGTAGGGTTAAGCGACTTACCTTGATCACATAGCAAAGAATTGTCTTAGGTCAGATTTGAATCTAGGTCCTCCCAACTCCAAGCCTAACACTCTATCCCCTGTGCTACCTAACTGCCTCTCTCTATTCACTTTCTTGAGAAGAGCTATATACCTACAAATGATTAAATGTAAATTAATTCCAAGATGTGACTAACATTCATTTCTGCTAAGAATCATTAAAGAAAAAAGTAAATAGGAAAGGAGAGGCAAGCAGTTTGAAAACATTAAATGAGCAAAGGAAGATTTGTCCTCCTATGAGAGTTGAGATATTTCACATGAGGATTACATGCTTTTAAAAGTATTTCCAAGCAAATCACCCAAAAATCATTAGGAATATAACATAATTCTGCAGAGTCCCCCTCTTATGAATAGTTCTGTTTCTGGAATGAGCCCTGTTATTAATAGTGAAGGCATGGGACTTTGGGCTTTGACACTTCGATTTTTATGAGGGATGTAGGGCCACTGAGTAATGACTACAGTAATACTGTCCAAAGACTTAGAAGTTATTAAGATGCTTAAGACCAAAACTAACATTCCTTCTCTTTGTAGATGGATCTCTCTGTGGGGCACAAATACTGGCATATTATAGAGGGAGGTATAGGACAAGGAGGAGAGAAAAAGTGGAGATAGTGGTCTTGATTTGTGATTCTATCCATGCGGGGAAGTTTTAGTGTGGAAACTCCCACTACCAATGTATACTGGCAACTCAGCTGTAGTTTATAATCCTAGAGGGTTGCCTAGAATTCTGAGTTAAGTGACTCACCCAAGATCATCTAGTTAGTGTATGCAAGAGGTAGGATTTGAATGAAGGTCTTTAGCACCAAGGCCAGCCTTTTTTTTACCTGCCTGATCATGCTTCCTCTCTTTATAAGCATTATTATTCTCATAGATAAGGAAACAGTGTCAGACAGGTTGTATCTTGCATTATCTCCACTTCTTCAATAATTTCAGTCATGTCTGATTCTTTGTGACCCAATTTTGGGTTTTCTTGGCAAAGTTGATAAAGTGGTTTTTCATTTCCTCCTCCAGCTCATTTTCCAGACGAAGAAACCGAGGCAAACAATGTTAAGTGACATACCCATAGTCACATAGCTAGCAAGTGTCTGAGAGAGGATTTGTACTCAGGAAGATGAGACTTCCTGACTCCAGGTCAGGCATTTTATCCACTGCACCACCTAGTTACCCCTACATCTTGCAGGAATACAATCTTCCCTAGCTCTAGAGCTGAGGGAATTCTGAGACAGTCTAATTCAGTCACATTTTACAGATGAGGAAAGAGAGGACCAGGGAGGATAAATGACTTGCCCAAGTTTACACAGGTAATAAGCATCCTCAATAAATATGAATTCTAGTCCTTTGACACCTTAAATCAGTGCACTTTCCCCTGAATCAAGCTTGCCTCCACCTCATATCAAGTGAGGGACTAAAAACCTATATCCACTGACCTCAGACCCACTGTTCATTCCATTCCACCAAGCTTATGCTTCAAAGGAAATGGACCTTAACTTATCGGTTCTGTGACCTTGGCTAAGTTACTTAACGCCTTTGCCATCCAGATTCCTCCTCTGTAAAATGAGGGGATTGGCTTAAGCATCCTCTCAGGTCCTTTCCAGCTCCTGCAGCCCGCCTGTGGGGTTCCATGCTTTGAGAAATATACAAAACCAATTTTTGCTACCCAAAAACATATTCACTAAGTGCCTGTCACCATAGGATATATCCAAGTGGGAAGATTAATTTGTAATCCATACCAAGAAAGTGTGACTCCGAACAGTCAGAAATTAACCCAGGGCTCTATGTAAAGCATCCCCAGCGCTAATCTCGAAATGAAAGTGCCCAGCTGTTGTCCTTGTTAAGCCAGTGTTGGAAACGAAGGCTGCTCGTCTTCAGATCTGGCATGGCCAGAGGAGATTTGATCCCTTGGTCCTGCCTGTGCCAAGTGTGAAAGGTTCCCCTGAAAATCGACTCTGTCAGCACCCCCTTCCCTCTGTGTTCCACTGTGTCTTTAAGACACAGGTCCTGTCTCTGTCACTCAAGATATCTGGTTCCTTTTATTAAACACATAGAGAGTCACAAATCTTCGTGCTTAAGCAAATCCTCTTGCCACCACAGCACCACACATTTGGTTCTGCCCTCTCTCATCTCATTTTTCATCTGTTTTCCTCTCTCTTGACTATTACATTTAGCTTTTTCATATCTTTGGACCTTCTGTGAAATTGTCCACCATGTTTGGCATGGACAAGTGCCTTCTTTTTATCCTCTGAATACTACTCCAAACACCTGTCAAGAGGCAACAGAACGGTCCTCCCATGATGCAGTTGTCATTATACCAGTCCTGAAGGCCAAGGACATACTGTTGGTATTTTCCTATTGATGTAGTGGAAAGGGCACGGGGCTTTAGAGTCAGGAGACTTGGCATCTTGGGGCCAGTCTCCGATACTGGCTAAGTGATCTTAAGTAAGTCACTTAACCTTTCTGAGCCTCAGTTTTGCAGTGTGGAAAATGGGGATGATAATAATAGTTATATATAATTATATATATGTTAATATATATAATAATTACCTAAACTATAAGTTATATTATCTAAGCCATTGGGATAGAGAAAAAAAAATTTTTTTTTGCCACAACCCCTCCAACATTCATTACTCTCCCTTGCTGTCATTTTAGCAAATCTGCTAGGTGTGAGGTGATACCTCAGAGTTCTTTTGATTTGCATTTCTCTAATTATTAGAGATTTAGAACACTCTCTCATGCACTTATTGATAGTTTTGATTTCTTTATCTGAAAATTGCCTATTCGTGTCCCTTGCCCATTTTTTGATTGGGGAATGGCTTGATGTTTTTTTTTTGTACAATTGATTTAGCTCCTTGTATATTTGAGTAATTAGACCTTTGTCAGAGTTTTTTGTTATAAAGATTTTTTTCCCAATTTGTTGTTTCCCTTCTGATTTTGACTACATTGCTTTTGTTTGTACAAAAGATTCTTAGCTTAATATAATCGAAACTATTTAATTTACATTTTGTAATTTTCTCTAACTCTTGCTTGGTTTTAAAATATTTCCTTTCGCAGAGATCTGAGAGGTATACTATTCTGTGTTCACTTATAGTTTCCCTCTTTATATTCAAGTCATTCACCCATTCTGAATTTATCTTGGTGTTGGGTGTGAGATGTTGATCTAAACCTAATCTTTCCCATATTGTTTTCCAAATTTCCCAGCAGTTTTTGTCAAATAGTGGATTCATGTCTCAAAAGTTGGGCTCTTTGAGTTTATCATACACTGTCTTGCTGATGTCATTTACCCCAAGTCTATTCCACTGATCCTCCCTTCTATCTCTTAGCCAGTACCATATTGTTTTGATAACTGCTGCTTTATAGTATAGTTTAATATCTGGTACTGCTAGGCCCCCTTCCTTCACATTTTTTTCATTATTTCCCTTGATATTCTTGATCTTTTGTTCTTCCAAATGAACTTTGTTATAGTTTTTTTTCTAATTCTTTAAAAAAGTTTTCTTGGTAGTTTGATAGGTATGGCACTAAATAAGTAAATTAATTTGGGTAGAATGGCCATTTTTATTATGTTAGCTCGTCCTACCCATGAACAATCAATGTTTTTCCAATTGTTTAGATCTAGTTTTAATTGTTTGGAAAGTGTTTCGTAAAAAAAGTAAAATCTTAATGCACAATAAAAATGTCATTCTTATTTCATTCCTCATTGTTCTTGCCCATTTATATTTTCATACAATATGGGCTTTCTTTAAAGTTCTCTTCTTTTTTATTTTAAAATTTTATTTCTCTTTTGGATTCCAAATTTTATCCCTCCCCAACTCCCTCTCCCACCCATTGAGAAAACAAGAAATATGATAGCCATTATACATATGAAATCATGCAAAACATATTACCACATTAGCCAGGTCTGTCAAAAAAAGCAAGAAAACTAAAGGAAAAAATATGCTTCAATCTGCATTTTAAGTCTATCTGTTAATATCATCAACAAAGTTCTGCTGGATTTCATTATAATTGAAGTAGTAATATGATAAGATCCATTCTAGTAGCTCTAGCAATTAACTTTTTTAATCATTGTCCAAGATGGACCCGCCTTATACCAGACTACAAGACTTACTTTTTTAGGTCACATTGTAGTGAGATGCCCATCAATTTATGTAAAGTCTCCAAAATCCCAGCTTTTTACCAGATATTTTTCTTTAATTTTAATTAAAAATATTTTACTAATTACATCTAATAATAAATTTCCATGTTTTCCAAAGTTATATGATCAAACTTGTCTCCCTTCCTCCCTTCCCTATCCCATCCCAGATCTGCAGATATTTTTTTCTCATAAAAGAGAAAGGAGCAGGAATTAGGGAAAATAAGAAGTAACAAGCATTTACTATTCACTTACTAGTGCCAGGCACTGCACTCATTTACATAAGTACATTGCTCTCAATTGCTACTGCTGACAGACTGAACCAAGTCTCCTAATTTCATTGCCACTAGCAAGTTAGAATGGAAGTATTTTAGTGTGTAAAAGGATATCATAGGTCATCTAGTCCAATTCAATCTTGAATAAGAATCCCTTCTACAACAAGTATTCATCCATTTTCCAATTAAGAATCTCTAGGGGCTGGAAACCCATTTCCTTTCAAAACAACCCATTCTGCTTTGGGATAGCTCTGGTTCTTAGCAAGCTTTTCTCTATAGTAAGTCTAAAATCCTCCTTTCTGCTACTTCCATTTATTCCTCCAACTTTTTTCTGCTGGGGGGAAGGAAAGCAAACAGCAAGGCTAAGCCCTTTCCATATAGATACGCACAATGCTTATAAACCCAAGAATTAATTTTCCCACCATTGAGTTTCTGGCAACTTGTAAGAATAATAGTAAAACAGTGTATAACTTTTAGCAAACAGGGTCACCCTCAACTGTTCCTATCCTACTAACAACTAAAAGAACTACCTGAAGAGCACATTTTAAACTAGAAAAAAAACGCAATCTATGCTTTCAAAAATTGAGCAGATGGGGCTATTCAGGTAAATGTAGTATAATCTTAAAGAATATTTTAGTTGGTTTTCTGTTTATTGGGAGGAGATTATTTGATTTTTTAAGTTCAGGGGTTGTCACGTCTTACCTTTAAAAAGATGGGTAAAGTTATATAAGCTTATATTTTATGAAGTACTATCTAGCACATATAAGATGTCAGCATTAAAGTCTATTGTATTTTTTTATGGCAAAGACTGACAATTGTCATCGGTGTCTATGCTCCAGGATTAACACATGAACCATCAATCTTTCAAAAATTGCTAGAGATCAAAACCATCCAGTTCTGAATCCCCAGGTGTTTGCATGGGAATACAAACATTAAGTCAGATTTTTTCATTACTTAAGGGAACATTTGAAAAGGAAGTTAATTCCAAGTAGACATCTAGGATGTTGTAGGACTCTAGCAAGCTCTTCTTGTGGCCTGAGTGAGTTCATGGTAATTCCAAAGTCTTCCAACATACAACCAAGGAATTAGCTTAAATGTGGGTTATTAACTTAGGAGCTTGGACCTTCCGTTTACATAGAGCGTTAGTTAGTGAAGGATCATTATCTTGCACCAGAAGTCATCATAACTCCTCCGAAAAGTTTTCCTTTGCAGGATAAGAAATAGAACAAGAAAGCAGCGATATTTTTTAAATGGAATGTCTAGTCATGTAGTTGACAAGAGGTATATATTTTTAATTATATTTTTATTTTGAATATTTTCCCATATTTACATATTTCATATTCTTTCCCTCTCCCACAAACCCCCTAGCCAATGCACAATTGCACTGCGTTTTACTTGTATCATTGATCAATACCTATTTCCATATAATTGATATTTGCTCTAGGGTGATTGTTTAGTGTCTACATCCCCAATATCATCCCCATCAGCCCATGTGTTCAAGCAGTTGTTTTTCCTCTGTGTTTCTCTTCCCACAGTTCTTCCTCTGAATGTGGCTAGTTTTCTTTCTCATAAGTCCAAGAGGTATATATTTAGAGCCGAAAGGGACCTTCAAGATCCTCTAGTCTAATCTTCTCGATTTATAGGCAGCTAAGGGCTATAGTGGGTAAAGTGTTGAACTTGGAAACCCTTAGTTCAAATCCTGCCTTAGACACTTACAAGCTGTGTAGATTTATCTAGGCAAATCACAACCTCTCAGCCTTAGTTTCTTCATCTTAAAAATGGGAATAATAATAGCACCTACCTTACAGGATCATTGTGAGGATCAAATGATATGTTTATAAAGTGCTTTGCAAACTTAAAAAGTATTAAATAAATACGGGCTATGATTATTCATAGGAAGCTTGAAGATGCAATGTATAGAATACCAAGAATGGAATTAGGAAGACTCATCTTCCTGAATTCTAATCTGGTTTCAGACACTTACTGGCTGGATGACCCTGGGCAAGTCACTGAACCATTTGCCTCATTTGGAAAATGAGCTGGTGAAGGAAATGGCAGTATCTTTGTCAAGAAAACCCCATTTGGGGTCACAAAGGGTTAGACATGACTGAAAACTACTGGATGATAACAATGATTATTAATAGACATAAAGGTAAAATGACTTGCCTAAAGTCAGATAAGAAATAAGGGGAAGAGTGGGAACCAAAGTTCTTTGGACTCCAAATTGAGCCTTCTTTACACTGCAGCGCACCTTCAGCACCCCTCTTCAAAGGACTTTCAAGTGGGATGTCTTTTGGAGTAGAAGCATCCCTATAAAAATCAGGAAAGGCAATTCCTAACACAATGTAGTTTTTGTTCCAGGGTAGGGCGTAAGTGAGTAGAGAGTATTGACTTAGGAAGCTTCCAAGAAAAAGAGAAATCACTTCAGGAGTACGGGAACCTCACATATACATATCCACTTGGAATATTCACCAATCTGTGTGGCTAGGACAGCAAGGGCTTTTGTTGTTTCCCTCAAATCCTTTCTTAAAACAAGTGTCCTGGGGGTGGGGGTCGGGGCAGCTGGGTAGCTCAGTGAATTGAGAACCAGGCCTAGAGATGGGAGGTCCTAGGTTCAAATCTGGCCTCAGACACTTCCCAGCTGTGTGACCCTGGGCAAGTCACTTGACCCCCATTGCCCACCCTTACCACTCTTTTGCCTTGGAGCCAATACACAGTATTGACTCCAAGACAGAAGGTAAGGGTTTAAAAAAAATAAAAAGTAAAATAAAACAAGTGTCCTGGATTCAGGGCAAGATAGACATCTTCTCTCTCTCAAGTAAATTCCCAGTGAGTGTCATTCACTTTTTAAATGTTCCTTGACTGATGGATTCATGGGTTTAGAACCATCCCTTCTATAATACTATTTTGTTGTTCAGTCATTTTTCATTCATGTCTGATTCTTCACGATCTCCTTTGGGATTGAAGATCCTGGAGTGTTTTGCCATTTCCTTGTCCAAATCACCTTCCAGATGAGGATCTAAATCAAACAGAGTTAGGTGACTTGCCCAGGATCACACAGGTAGTAAGTGTCTGAGGCCAGGTTTGAACTCGGGAAGATGAGTCTTCCCGACTCCAAGCTTGGCACTTTATCCACTGCCCCACCTAGCTGTGCCCCAATAATACTACTGTCCCAGAACAATACAACCACTAACGCCCCAGCAAAAGACAGAAAGTAATAATAGTACTAAGAAAAAGCTTCCTCTTCTCTCTTATAGACTATGCTCTTGGGTGGAAAATGTTTGAATAGAGGAGAATCCTTCCCTTGTGCCTAAGACATAACCTGCAGGAGAAAATATGGCACTAAATAGTAATGAGAACACTCTGCACTTGTGTGACTCATTAGGAATCTGACAAAGCCACATAGGCTTCTCACTGTGAAGTGATACTCACCCACTCATCTGTTTTCCAATTTTCTCAGTCTTGAAAGTCAAAGGGCTGCCGAGGGTGGAGGGACTGGATGACGTAGGTGCTTCTAGTGCACATGTGCCAGAGTGATTAGCAAAGTGGAGGGAGAGACAGGGAGGAATATTTTTTTTAAAAAAAAACTTGGGTCTAAAAGATGGGTGTTCAAAATATCTATTCTCTGTCTCCAGGCTCCGCTGTGAATGGGCTCAGAGACTGGAAAGAAGAATCAAGATGCTACAGCAGCCTGAGGAAGTATCCAAGAAGTCATCTCTAATCCCTATTGAATCTTTCCCCCTTATTGATAAAACAGTAGCCTAAAGTTAAAAATAGAATGACAAAATAGGAAAAGCACTGTTTCATGGGGAATGAAAGCCCCTTTAGGAAATTCCTGTGGAGCAGCAAAAAAATGAATCCCAAACCAAATGTTGGGCAGGAAATAAAATGTTAATTTGAGATGTATATGTCACGCAGGAATATGTTGAATATGGAAATTGTCACCACGTTTCATCATTTCATTCAGATCGCAGTCGAATCCCTTCAGAAAATTGTTCTTTATGATGTAAATCCTCAAACTTAAGTACTAAAATTGAAAGAAGGTCAGGATTGAAGTGTAGGAGACTTGGGTTCAAGTCTTTCATCCAACACAACTGGTCATGTTACCTTTTAATGCCCCTAAGATTAGAAGATCACATATGAGTTTCTAATTTATATCAGTGAAAGAAGTTTCAAAATTAGAAATTCTCCACACCCATAAGCTCAGAAGCAAAACAATCTGACCCCAACCGGCTTCCACCACTACTACATCCGTACACACAGATCTCACAGGTATTTTATTTGATGCCAGAGTTGTAAATTATTACACTTTATTTCTTGTCCTGTTCAGTTCCTTGGTCTCTCTTTCCGGCAAATTTAAGTCAAATTCGGCTCAAAAAGAGCTTTAGTACAGAAAATATCAATAACGCCACATACTTACATATTCTTTAATTCTTCTTTGAAAATATGCTTACGAATATTTCATTTTATTCTTGTAGCAACCCTGTGAGATAGAAGTAAGTATCCTCATTCTCATTTTTTTCATAATTATGTAGATTGAAACACAAAGTTGAGAGATTAAGGATCATAGCTTAGAATAAAGACTTTTTGGACTCAGAATCAGGAAATCTAGATTTGGTTCTGGTTGTAACACTTCCTACTTATGTGAGGAGGGCAAGTCTTTCCAAACATCCATTTCATCTTAAACTCCCTATAAGAATTAGTAGTTAAATCTGACAGGTAACTGAAATTTACCATGCAAAGGTTAAGGGACTTGCCTAGTTAGTGTCAGAGATAGAATTTGAACCCAGCCTCCAAGATCAGGACTTCCTAAATGGTGAAAATAATACTTGCACTTCCCACCTCATAGACTTGTAATGAGAAAAATGCTTTTGTAGGCTTAAGGTCATTTGTACTATCAGCTCTTTATCTTTGTCCATGGGGTTTAGCTAGAAATGAACTAAGCCCAATAACTATCCTGCTCTTATTCTTTCATATTTAATGTTCTAACAGCTATTTCATTATATGGATAAAATAATTGACATTTATAGTTTGATCAAAAAGTATTAGAATGTAAATTCATCCTCTGTGGGTTTACTGAAGGAATCCTGTCATAGCAGAAGGACAACAAGGCAAATCCTAATCCTGTTTTTCTTCTTTTCTGCTGGGTCTCTATATTTGCAAAGTTTATAGTTTTGGGATGTTTGAAATTCCAGAATATGTATGCCATTTTCCTTTTTGAAATAATTTGGAGTGTTTGCTTTTTTGCCCTCTATTTCATTAATAGGTATGAATTATGGAATTTGCACTTTGTGAGGATTTTCAGTAACTAGGACTGTGAACATTTTATTAGATCCTCCATTTTATCAAATTTAGGCTTATGGAAAAGTTATTGTTTTATTATTTTATTGCATTTTTTGTAATTATTATTTATGCATAGTCAAACACAATAAAGCCCCCCATAGACTATGTCCAAAAGAAACATCTCAATCTGTACCTTGAGTCTGTCATCTCTCTGTTAGGAGGTGAGTAGCATGTTTCATCATGGGTCTCCTGGAATCATGGAGGGTCATTGTGCTGATCACAGTTCTTAAATCAAAGATTTCTTACTCTACAATGTTGTTACTGTATAAATTGTAATGGAATTTTATTTTATGATTTGTCCTGTTCTGGGTGGCAATATTATATATTATGACTTGGAGCTGAGGATAATATTAACAAAAGGCAACATGAAACCTTCACCTATACCTTGGTGAGATCAGTTACCAATTCAATCATTTTATAATCCTGGCACATAACAAAAGTATTCATGTCTTAAGTCTATTTTATGCACACTCAGAGTCTGCCCAATTTAGTGGTCAGTTATCTGTATTAAATCATTTCCAGTCACAGAAGTATCAGTATTTCTCATTGATTGTTATCATTAAGTGACTTGGCCATGATTATTGAGAGCAAAGGTTCTTAAGTTTAGAGTGAAAGGAACCTTGGCTATTCTCTAGTCCAATTCCATTTTACTGAGCTCTAGAGACATAAAATGCCAGTTTGCCTTCCTCCTAGTTCAGTGCTCCTGGTAGATCTATACTTATGGACTAATATCTAATATTATATCATTGAAGCATTTAATATTCAAGAGTGGGCTATAAAATCACCCACTGAATACTGATCACTACTGCTTCTTAGTAGATCCCATTGATAAATAAAATCCCTGAGTCAGTATGTTAATTAAAAGTATGAAAGTTATGCATTAACAGACATGACTTGCACAGTAGTAAGATGCAGGAAAGTAATTTTATATGACGGTATATTTAGAATGGAATTAGTATCTTCATGACTTCATGTTTTAATTTTTTTGGAGCACACTCATAAAATGTGTGTTCGTGTTAAAATTAGGAGGTGCAGTATCTACCAGAACATTTGTGTTTATGCCTTACCATCACGTAGTGATCATCTCACTCACCCGTTGGTATCCTGACTACCTCCTTTGGCATTAAATTCCTTGATGCTAAATACTGTCTTGGTCATGGAGAGTCCTAGTGGTTTCTCAACCACATTTTCTCTATTTTTAGCATCTATCTTTTCTTTTTGAAAGGTTAAGAAGAAGCTCTTAAGGTCTTAAGGCAAAAAGTGAAGAAGAGAGGGAAAGAAAGAGAAGGAAAAGACTGTGAGGAGAAAGTGCATAGGTCATGGGCACAGAGCAAGGGGAAAAATTATGATGGGCCAATATCGATTATGTTTTTTGTACTTTTTCAGAAAACAGGAAGACATAGTAGGCAACACATTTGTAATAGAAAATCGGAGTACTTGTCTTAATTTCAGAAGTCATGAATTCAAGTACCAATTTCAACCCTTACTAACAGTATGTTTTCTCTGAACTTAAGTCTCTCCATCTGTAAAATGGAGATTAGAATATTTGCACAAATTACCTTATAGGATTGTTATGAAGGATGAGTTATGAAAGCAAGAAGTTTCACACAAATAGGAATAATTATCATAGGGCATAGGTACAAATACTGTCCATGAAACACCTACACTTTCTCTAAGTGGGGAGAAGAACCAGTCTCTCTGAGATCAAAGACTTTTTTGAAATTTGGGGTTGGAGTCCCAAAAAGTAAACTTATCCCTACAATTGTGGTTAGGAGCTAAAGAACTAATGGGTTTTAAAGGGAAATTTGGGATCAAATAGGTGAAATGATAAAAGTAAAAATTAAGTTGAAAACAGAATAAGGTTCAAGTTAGCACCATGCTCACAGAAAAATGTGCATCAATGATATTTCAGGTTCTGAACACTAGATGAGATTGTTTCCCTCAAGTTCTAAGATTTCAAGTCCTTTTCATTTTTCACCAAGGTCTGTTTGTAAATTAGGTCCCTGTTTTGGGTCTGATCTGAATGTACTGCATCTGTCTGTAAGCCTAAACTCATAGCACTTGGATAAACACGGCTTTGTGATGTGGTGGAAAGATTCAATAAATATAGAGGTTACATTAATCCTTGGACTATGTTATGGCTTTATCATACAAATATAAGCTGGTCAACTCTAACCCTTATTTAAAACATGAGCAAACAAATAAAAACAACAATACATGAGTGAAAACAAGTCATATCCTTACTTTTTACTGTTAGTTCTTTGGATAATTTACCTATCATTTCTTCAGTCAAATTAGATAAGATCATTTAACATACATTGCTCTATTTCTCACATTTACTGAAATCATAAGTCATTTGTTTTTATAATATATTTATGATAGAGGAATCAGTGTATTATTGATGCCTTTAATTAAGTGATCACCTATAAAAGATAATGTCCCTAGATGTTCAGTAATAGAACCCAGGTATGTGCTATCAAACAAGCATTTACCATCACCACCACCACTACCACCTGTCTTCACCACCCAGAACCAGAGAATCAGTCGTACTTCTTGTTCCTTGGAAAATTTAGCCCTTCCAGAAGGGTTTAAATCAGTCATTTCCAAAGTCAGCGCTACCACCCCCTGGTGGGTGCTGCAGTGATCCAGAGAAGCAGTGATGGCCACAAGTGCATTTATTTTCCTATTAATTGCTATTAAAATTTTTTAAAAAAATTAATTTCCAGGGGGATAAGTAATATTTTTTTTCTGGAAAGGGGGCGGTAAGACAAAAAAGTTTGGGAAACACTGGTTTAAATCATTTTCTGAGAGAGGAAAAAAGAGATGAAGGAGGAAGAGGAGGAAGAGAATAAGGAATATGAGAAGGAGAATCCATGCCCTAAGAGCAAGAGGGGTGAAAGAAGGTGCGGAGCTGCCACCATTGCCAACAATGCTGAAAAATCAGTTGAATTTTGATGAAATTCAAAGTGAAAAGTGAAAAAAAAAACACGGCTGAAAAAATCAGAAAACTAGAAAGAACTCGAGGGGTGAAATGATGAAGCAAATCATGTGGCTTCCTCTTTATGTTATTTCCACTGATAAAATCTTATCAATTTCTGATATTGAATCGTTTGACAGTGTCAAAGGCTTTTGTGACAAGCATCTCCACAGGGGTTGCTTCCATGATGATGACTAAAGATATTAGACTGAATGCAATGTTATTTCAAAGGCTCTTGCGGTCAGGGTCCTTGGCTATCTCCATCACTGTCAAAGAGGCAGTGATGGTAATAGTGGTGATGGTGATGGTGGTGGTATTGGTAGTGGTTTGACTTGCTTGGCACAAGCTGCCTCTCATCGCCCCCTCAGGGTGCCCTGCTGCTTAATTAGCTAAGCTGCCTGTCTGCCCTGTGAGTGGTAGGTAATTGGCCAGCAATTGCTACAGATGGTGTTGAAGAAGATAAGTCTCTTCTCCACAATGATCTCTCCCCTTAATGATGACTATGGGTACTGAATATTTGATACCAGACCAATCATACTTGGTCTTTCTGCCCCTCAGAACTTCTGAACTCAAATAACAAGTCTCAACTTCTTCAGTATTGGGGGATATAAGTGTGTGAAGTCACTCTTGGCACCTACCAGTTTCTTGTGAGGAAAAAATTGTGAACAAAATGGGAGCTGGTAATGCTGAGACTTGGGAATTTCCTTTTCTCTTTCCACCATCTTCAAAGGGAGATCAAATCAAGACCAACAAATAGAAAGTAATACTCAAAGGGAGCTTCTGGGGGGGAACTGGCTCCACCTGCATGAGCCAACCAAGAAGTAACTAGTTTATTCACTAGCCCAATGTACTACACACACACACACACACACACACACACACACACACACACCTCTGCTGCATTCAGCCCTAATTATGGCATCTCAAATTCAATATGTCCAAAATGGAACTCATCACCTTTTCCCTGATCTTCCATTCTTCCAAGTGTCCCAGTTTCTTTGAGGGCACCACCATCCCTTCCATGAATCCAGGTTTATAATCTTGTAACTATCCTTGATGCTTCACTCTAGCTCATTCTCCATATTTAATAATTTCATTAGTTGATTTTACTTTCTCAATAACTGTCGTATCCATCCTTCCCCTTAAAAAGGGCCCATCCTAGTTCCGGACTCATTACTTCTCATCTAGCCTATAGTAATGGCTTTTTAATTGGTTTCTCCTCTTCTGGTCCTCTCTCTGTCTTTTCCAAACCATCCTTTCCAAAATTGACAAAGTAATCTTCCTAAAATACAGGTCTGACCATGTCACTCCTCTACTCAAAAAAAGTGGCACCCAGTTACCTTTGGGATAAAATACAGATCTCTTACTGTGGCATCAAATGCCTTCCACAATTTGGATCTCACCTACAATTCTAGCTGCATTTCAGACTACTTGCTTTTAGAAACTATATTCTAGCCAATCAGGACTACGTTATTCCCTGACTTCCTAACCCAAAACTCTATTTACCGCCTCTGTGCATTTACACATGGCAATGCCTTATGTGATATAGGTTTGTTCTTCACCTCTGTCTCTCAAAATCTTTGTGTACTAAGGCTCAATTCAGTTGCTCCCTTCTTTACTAGACCTCCCCCTCTCCTTCCAGTGGTCAGTGCTCTCTCCCTACTCAATTTTTTCTGCAACATACTTATTTCTGTGCTTGGTTTGTCTCTCTCATCTTCTCATCACTACCACCACTCCCAGGAGAATGAAAACTTGATTGAGGACAAGCACTATTCCCGTATTTGTAAAATGGAGATAAATACCTATAGCACCTTCCTCAAAAGGTTGTTGAGAGGCTCAAATAAAATAATATCTATAAAGGCACTTTGAAAAAGTGTCATTATTAAATGTTTAAGCCTGTGGATAACTTGTGAAAATGTCCATTGCTTTTCTCATAAAGGATATTTTTAAAAATAAAAGTATAAATTCTGAACCCAGAAAACTGTGAAAAAATGTTAACCTCTTAATAACTATTAAAGCTTAATACTAGGTGCAGCTAAGTGGCTCAGTGAATAGAAAGCCAGAACTGGAGATGGGAGGTCCTGGGTTCAAATTTGACTCCAGATACTTATTAATTGTGTGAACCTGGTCAAGTCACAACTCCAACCGCCTGGCCGTTTTCATTCTACCTTGGAACCAATTCTTAGTATTAATTCTAAGACAGAAGATAAGGGTTTTTTTATTACTCTGGTAGAATCAGGGATCAGTCTAAGTGGGAGGCAAACTTTAAAGGGCTATTTAAGGGACATCCAGATGGTTCCATGGATAGAGCACCAAGCATGAAGTCAGGAGGACTCAGATTCAAATCTGGCCTCATATACTTCCCAGCTATGTGACCCTGGGCAAGTCACTTAACCTCAATAGCTTCACCCTTACCTTTCTTCTGCCTTGGAACTAATACTTAGTATTGATTCTAAGATAGAAAATAAAGGTTTAAAAAAAATCTTAACTCTACACTTTTTGGCACATTGTATAAATAACAATTGTTTTCATCTTGAAGAATAAACAAGAAAGGTATCAATTCTGAGCACAGAAAATCATGAAAGATATTCATAATCTGACCCCCAATGAAATGTTACTTTCAATTACTGTTTCGAGTCTTGTACTATAATATAAACCTATTTCACACTGCTAATTGTCCTTGGTGCTATTTTTTAAAATGGCATTTTTGTATCAAATTATTCCCTCTGTTTTGGTATGTGCCTGCTGTTTATTCTTTTCATAGGGGTTATGGCCCTCTTTGTGAGTCACCAGCATTATTTTCTGTTCAAATGCTTTTAAATATATGGAAAGTCACATGCAGAGGATTACAGCCATGTAGAAAAACCAGCATCAGGAGCAGATGGAACCATAAGCAATAATGACTCTCTTTTTGTAACATCATCCCCAGTAATAAAGCAAGCTATGGAAAACAGGGGAGAAAATGCACCATAGTGGTGAGATAGTACACATATAAATCAATTCCCAAGGGATTTGTTTAGGTTGTGGCTATTTTTGCAACAGTAGCCCACAAAGTATAAAGAAAGTGAAGATATTTGAAATAAGCATAAAATCTATGACCACCTATACCTATCCTTGTCATTTATACAAAAATTTTTAATTCTCAGCATATTTAATTTTTTTGCTTATTTATACATGCCCTCCCAAATGAACAATAACAAAAATGAAAAATTAAGCCATCATCTTAAACCTACACATTCCAAGAAAACAAATTCCTATGTTACTTGTGCCTGAAAATGCATGTTTATCTTTACATTTTCATTCATCACCTCTCCAGCAGGAGGTGAATACCATGTTTGTTCTTCATCTTCTAGATTTGTGGCTTATCAGTTAATTGATAAAGTTTAAAATCTAAGTATATTTCTCCTACAATGTTGTCATTCCATAAATTATTTTCTTATTTCTGCTCACTTCATAGAGATCTCCCCATTTTCCTCCAAAACTATTCCTTTTATCATTTCTTCTATCACAATAATACACTATTACATAAGCAATCATTTGTTTAGCAATGCCCCAATAGGAAGACACCATCAGATTAGCCCTCCCTTGTAGTCCCCCTAAAAATGTTATACAAAACCAGAAGAGATAATAACTGTATCTAATAATATGTGTAAAATTCCAAGCCTTTAGTCTATTAGCTCTCTATTGAAAAGAAGCAGAAGTCCTTTCCTCAGCTCTTTTCTGAGATCAGGATTGATTGATAAAGACTGTTAAAGCTGCATCGATTTTTCAAAACTATAAGCATAAATAGAGAGATCATTTTTAACACTTGCCAGACAGACTATCTACCAAAGATTCCCAGCTTTTCTGTTATAGCACTATAAAATGCCAAACAGCCCTTGTTTCTGGAGATAGTTCTAAGCAGAAGCTGGTACTAATAAGAGTGACCTTTTTCTTTTATAGCAAGAGGGATCTGGAGTAGTAGGCTAAATCTTGGGGAAAAAATGTTAGGACATAAGAATTAAATAGAACAAGATACAATAACTCAATTCACAGATCTAACCATAATTAACTGAATTCCAAGGCAAATAAGCCAGATGCTTGCTAGGCATAGGGTGAGAAATAGTAGAAACAACATATCCTCAACAAGCTTACATTCTAATAGTGCAAACAACACCTATATAGAAATGATGGCCAAGGAAAGAGTATTTTGGAGCAGGATGTCAAAGGGATACTGATTAATCACAATGCAATTGATTGAATCGTATTTCCAGAAATATTGGTGTTAATGAATATTCTTAGAGGTAAAATTTTAAATGTGGTAGAGGATACAGGTCCAGAAACTTGGAAGTAGCATGGTAGACCTAGGACCAGATAAGTCAAATGCTAACCATCAAAGCCCCTTGAGTTCTAATGGGAGGAGGAGAGGAGGAAAAGGAAGTGGCTAGAGTTGCAGGGGACATAACATAGAGAAAGACATGAATTTTCCATATTATGTTAAAGCCATTCATCAAACATTTATTAATCATCTATTATGTACATACTATTATATTAGGTACTAAGGGAATACAAAGAATAAAGTATAATCCTGCCCTTGTAGAAGCTTACTTATGCATATAAATAATATTTTAGAAATCCCATGAGCTTCACACCAAACCGGATTTATGTCTTGGTGGTGTTTTTTTGTGGGGATGGTGGGGGAAGAGAGAGGATTTTTTAGAGGGGACACAACAGACACTTTCTGGCAAGCATATGGAAAAATCACATCCCTCTCCCACCTCATTATAAAGTATATTCTCTGGAAACAGCTAAGGAAAATGACCTAAAAACAGCATGCCTAATGCATACCCCTTTCTACTTAACTACTTGTTGTCAGCAGAAAAAAAGAGTATAATAGTTACAACTTTAAAATATAGTACTATTATTGTCTATTTTATTTGACCCATGTGGTGTTGCCTTGAAATACTGTCTTTATTTACTTTGCAATGGCCAGTTGCTATATTGCCTTATAGATGGCACAGAGATGGCACCTAGATGGCGCAGTGGTCAGAGCACCAGGCCTGAAGTCAGGAAGACCTGAGTTTAAATTTGGCCTCAGACACACATTTACTAGGTATGTGATCCTGGGCAAGTCAATTAACCCTGTTTGCCTCAGTTTCCTCATCTGTAAAAATTGAGCCAGAGAAGAAAATGGCAAGCCACTCCTATATCCTGAAAAGAATACCCCAAATGGGGTCATGAAGAGTCAAACACAATTAAAACAAAATCAAAAGTCATTTTTTGATCTTTTGACTGCTTTCTTCATTCTGCATCACTTCATATAAAGTTTTTCATGGGTTTTTTTCTGAATTCTTTATATTTGTCCTTCCTTTATGGCACAATAATTTTACATTCAATCAATATGCTTCAATTTCCTCAGTCATTCATGAATGGGTGGCCACAAATATTGCTTATCACAAGTAATGTTGCTATGAATATTTTATATCTATGGGCCTTACATAGTTTAAGAGTCCTAGTAGTACAAAGGGCAAGAGATTTCTTGAATTCGGCTAATTTTCTTCTTTAATTTAATGTCAAACATTTAGCACAATTCTTGGTACATAATAGGAATATATTAATATTATATCATTAATAAAATGTTATTTACCTGTTATAAGCAATATTATAATAATAAATTAATGCTTGTTGAATTATGTATTTGGAGGCATGAAAAATTAAAGTTTCTGACTTCCCCATCACTTTCAGTCTTTCTAATTGAGATTTTAGAAATGGAGCATTCTCTTATCATCAAATCAACAGGGTATTGGACTTTTACACCTTCCCTTAATATCATCTCCTCCGCCTGAGGTAGTCTTGTCTCTCCTTTGACCTTCCTTTTCTTGCCAATGTAGCTAAAAAAAAGTTTGGGGGTGGTTGTTGTTCTCCTTAGCTTTCTTTGCCAGCCTGAAATCATTCATACTTTAGCACTCCTGACAATGTTCTTATAAGACTGTGTCAATCATTTATATTCATCCTTCATTACTTACCCTTGCTTTCATCTTTTATGCATGTCTTTTTCAAATCTGTCAGCCAATGAATTCCTTGTACCTCTGTCTCTTTAGACAGCTCCCCTTTTCTTGCTTATCAGAACTATTCTTTGTTGCCTCTTTAATGTTTCATTTTTCAGAACTTCCCACACTTTTTTGGTCTCATTTTGCCTGTAGAAGTTCAGACTATAAGGTCCTACATATCTTTTTTCTCTACCCTTTGAAATCTGTTCTTCCAAAATCAAGAGGGAGCACATCAGAGTATGAACCTGTGTAATATCTTTTCCTCCAGTCTTTTTTTTTCTCCCGTATCATTCTAGAGAATTTGACTCTGTCATCCAGCTCCTCTTACTAAATACTTTTTCCTTCCTTAAATTCAGAGACACTGTGCTCTAATAATTCTTCTACCTCTTTGACCATTTCTAATCTGTCTCCTTTGCTAACTCTTCATTATTTTCCCAGCAAGTGAAGTTAGTTATTCCTTGATATCTGATCTTAACTTTTTTTTCCTGGCAACTCTTCAACTTCATTAGCAATCATGACTTAAGACAATATGGTTCGGTGAATGGGCACTCTTTCTAGAATCAGAGTACTTCAGGGGGGTTTTTTGTTTGTTTTTCAAAAATCCTTATCTTCTGAATCAGAATCAATATTGCATATTGTTCCAGGGCAGAAGAGTAGTAAGATCTAAACAATGGGTGTTAAGTGGCTTGCCCAGGGTCACAGAGCACGGAAGTGTCTGAGGTCAGATTTGAACCCAGGACATCCTATTTTATACCTGATTCTCAAGCCACTGAGCCACCTAGCTAACCCTAGGACTTGAGTTTTAATTTTGGCTTTGTCATTTCCTACATAAGTGACTGTAGTAACTCCTCAGGGCTATCTTTACGTGAAAAATTAGAGAATTGGGCTATATGACTCAAGATTTCTTGCAAACTGAACCCTATAATATCTATAAAGATGATTTTCAAAATTAGACCTCTGAGTTACATTCAGAGCTCTAGATCTATTACTTCCAGTTGTGTATATCTCCTCCTGGAAGTCTCACAATACCTCAATTCAATGTGTCTAAAAGTGAACTCGTTATCTGCCTCCCTAAGCTTGTTTCTTCTTCTGATTTATCTATTTCTACCAGTGGCAACACCATTCACCTCCTTTCCCATGTTCAAAACCTTGATGTCATCTTTGATTCTTACTCCACTTTCTTTCATTCATACCAGTTAGCAAATCTAGTCACTTCTACTTTCAAAGTATTTTTTGCATTCATGATCTCCTCTCTAATTCCCCTCTCAGTGCTCAGGGTAGCACTTATTTATTACTAATTGTGTTCCACTAGATGCTAAGATCATATAAACCTTAGAAAAGATATAATCCCTACCTTCAAAGAGCTGACAGTTGAAAGAGATCATGAGAATACATAATATTGTGTGAAAATTCAGGAGAACATCATATACAGCTACAGAAATATTGCTTGAAGAAGAATGACTTGTGTATGTCATCAGTGCATCAGATTGTCCTAGAACAAATTACCATATGAAGTGTGAGGAGGAAAGTTAGCATCAAAAAGCTAAGTCAGAGAGAAGGCATATGATTTGGGGGCTTTAAAGAATAGGCAGAATTCAGCAGACAGAAAAGGAAGGGAGAATTTTCCAAACACACCATGTCAATAGTCATGGATCCCAGTGCATGCTGAGGAGACAGACTCAGTTTGACAGATGTGACAAGTCATAAAGCCTTGGGGCTGCTAGGCAGGAGATGTTAAACTTTCCTTAGTAGACAATGGGAAGCCACTGATGATATTTCAACAAAGGAAGAACATGAACAGCTATGGATATAAGAAAAATGATTCTGCCAGCAATATGAGGGATTGATTGAATAAAAAAAAAGAAAGCAAAGTCAAAACAGAACAATCAGAAGGTTATGAGTATGTATTTTGGGTTAATGGAAGTGAAAATAAACAGGAGGAGGTTTTTAAGAGAGTATAAGTGAGAGGATGGACAGAAAAGATGGGCAATATAGATAGAAAGGAAAGAAAAGATCATTGGAGTTGGAACTGACTGATTCCTCATCAAGCTGTGGAAATGACCCTAGGTTTTCTGGGGCCACATCAGTGAAATGCAAGCCCTGGTAGGTTATATTAATCTATATAGGTTTTGAGTATGGGTCTGCAGGTGAATTGGATGCTTGTCATTTGTGGACTGGCCTGAATAAATTTAAGAAACCTCATCACCAAGGGGCAGCAAGGTGGCTTAGTGGATTGAGAGCCAGTCTAGAGACAGGAAGTCCTGGGTTTAAATTTGACCTCAGATACTCCCTAGCTGTGTGACCCTGGGCAAATCATTTAACCTCCATTGCCTAGCCCTTACCTCTCTTCTGCTTTGGAACCAATGTATAGTATTGATTCTAAGACAGAAGGCAAGAGATTTTTTTTAAATCACCAAATTGACTATAGTTTAATGAAGTCTTCTAGCCCCAGCAATGTTCTAAGATTTTCAATCAATTAATAAACACTTATTAAGCACCTGCTGTGTGCCAGGTACTGTACTAAGCACTCTATACTAAATTGCAAAAGAGTTGTGATTTATATTGGTAAGTGTAGAACCACTGTCAATGACAATACTTATCTTTTAAGAATGTTAAATTAGTTACCGTTTAAATAGGAGAGGAGAGACCTTTTTATACCATTATATTCATTATCACCTACAATATTACAATATTACTACTTTTACCATTGCAGTAGCCCCATGAAAGTTCTTTTCATCTCTATTTTATCCTTTTTCCTAGCAATATTCATTCTACTTCCAGAATAATCTTTCTTAAAAATAGCATTTTTTTCAGGTTGCTTTTCTGATTAGAATTACTCAGTGACTCTCAATTTTGTCATTTCTTTCTCCAGCTCATTTTACAGATAAGGAAACTGAGGCAGAGTTAAATTAATTGCTCAAGGTTACATTACTAGTAAGTATCTCAGGCTAGATTGGAATTCAGAAAGATGAATGAGTCTTCCTGACTTCAAGCCTGACACTCTATCCTCTGAGCCACTCAGAGTCATTCTCCACATAGCTTATGCTACACATAGAATTCCTCAGTTGTTCTCCACATAGCTTATTTCCAATTTATTATTATTAATAATAGTACTATGAATTTTTTTCTTATATGAATATCTTCTTGATGTCAAAAATTCCTCAATAAAACTTAAGAAGAGCATTAGATGTGAAGAATGTTGTAAATTTTCTTAAATTCCAAATTGATTTCCAAAAAAGTCTAATTTAGACTTCTTTCAGCAGCAAATTAACATGCCTATCCATTATGTAAACCCTAATTTATGTATCATTTCCCTTATCAAGACTTCCCTAATTTCCCATTGATAATAACTCTCTCCACAGATCCCAAACAGAACTATAATGAATTTATCAAACATTTTCATAATTTTCAGTTATCTAGGTAGGCATCTGATTGCCCTACTAGACTATAAGTTCCAGAAGGATAAGAACTATATTTTAACTAAACATAACTGTTCACCAAAGAGAACTCATAGAGGTGCCACAAGATATTTTATATTTTAAGGAGAAACAGTGGATGAATACCCACTGCTAGGTGCTAAAGCTCAGAGATTCCTAATTTAATTTGCAATATCATAATTTTCGAGAAGCTGAGTTTTCAGAAATTGCTGTATTTTTAAATTAAGTGCCATGAAAGATATTTTTAAATGTGAAAATGAGAGTGGAAGTGAACAATATGATTCCAGAATTTAAGAACTGTAGTGCCAAGGGGCTTTAAATAAATGCTGCCCTTTGATCCAGCCATACCATTGCTGGATTTATACCCCAAAGAGATAATAAGGGGAAAGACTTGTACAAAAATATTCATAGCTGCATTCTTTGTGGCAAAAAATTGGAAAATGAGGGGGTGTCCATTGATTGGGGAATGGCTGAACAAATTGTGGTACCTGATGGTGATGGAATATTATTGTGCTGAAAGGAATAATGAACTGGAGGGATTCCATGTGAACTGGAACAACCTCCAGGAACTGATGCAGAGTGAAAGGAGCAGAACCAGGAGAACACTGTACACAGAGACTGATACATTATGGCACGATCAAATGTAATGGACTTCTCTACCAGTAACAATGCAATGATCCAGGACAATCCAGAATTTTGGAGAAAGAACATTATCCACATCCAGAGAAAGAACTGTGGAACCAGAAATGCATTTGAAAAATATATGATAGACCACGTAGTGCAATAGGGATGATTAGGGTTTTGATGTTAAAGAATCACTCTACTTCAAATATGAATAACAAGGAAATAGGTTTTGAACAATGATACATGTATAACCCAATGAAACTGCTTGTCGGTTTGGGGAGGGGGGAGGAGAAAGTAGGGGGAACAGGATCATGAATCATGGAACCATGGAAAAATGTTCTAAATAAATTTTTTTAAAAAGAACTGTTGTGCCCAACAGACACTCATGCTCAATTAGCAAATAATTGTGGCTCTTAAAGAATGAAATAAAAATATTATTTTTCTCAATTTATATGAATTATTCTTGGCAACAAAGTTATTAGGACATAGTTATACTAACTCGTTTGAACCAAACTTCCTAAAAAATGGATTTCTTTTGGCCTGTGAGCACTTTGAAAAAAATACTGAAAGCAATACAAGATAGAAGAATTTAGATTAATTGCACTGAGCAAACTTGATCCTAGAGAACAGAAGGTGAAACACTTTCCCTCCTATTGGCAAAGAGATGGGAGACTTTGGATATAAAATATTACATATGCTTAAAAAAAGTGTATAACCCTTACCTTCTGTCTTGGAATCACTACTAAGTATTAGTTACAAAGCAGAAGAGCTATAAGGGCAACTGGAGTTAAGTGACCTGCCCATGATCACATAGCTAGGAGGTGAGGCCAGATTTGAACACTGAACCTCCCATTTCCAGGCCTGGCTTGCTATCTGCTTCACTGTCTCTACTTTCATTTTTGGTTGATGGTTGATTTTGCTTATTGCATGAGAAGGTTCATCAGAGAATGGAGAAACACCAATAAAACTTTTTTTTAATGACTGTAAAATTGAATTGAACTGAACCTGAGGCAGGCACAATTGCAGTACACGAGAAATCTAGGTATCTTGGTGACTTCATGAATAGAGTATTAGATCTGGAATCAAGAACTGAATTTTGAATCTTACCTCAGACTAGTTGTGAAACCTTACATAAGTCATTTAACCAATCTTAGTCTAAAATTCTCCCATATATAAAATAGATATAACGTCCCTAAAATTATCATCCTTCTACTCAGTGAGTATCTTATATGTATCCATTTATTTACATTTTGTCTTCTCATTTAATGTGTGAGTTCCTTCAGGACAGGACTTGGGTTTTTTGCATGTTTTTTGCCTTCTTTTGTATCCCCAATACTTAGTCCAAGTGCCTGAAACTCAGTAAGCACTTAATAAATACTTGTTGATTGGCTGTTTTAAAGAACAAATGTGATATAGGTAAAGTGATTTACAAACCTTATGTGCTATACAAATGTTAGATACTGTTATCATGTGATCCTGCCAATTATTTATAAGCTTAATTAGTGTAAGTCAAATATGCTATTGTAACATTTAAAGAAAAATTTTAAATGTATTATTTTAAAGAAATCTGTGATGAAACCTTTTGCAAGTCAAAGACTCATCAACAACTTAACCTTTTTTTGATAACTGAATTTTTTCTCATTTGATATTTTGCAAGATGAACATATTCATATTTGAGATTCTTTTCTGGTATGTAAAAAGGAATATGAAGATAGAGATTCCTACAATCTAGCAGAATTCTTACAACCCAGAAAAAGAACATTTTTGAAAGAGTAGCTATTTCCCATTTAAGTTTTAAATTCCTCTGTGTTTTATTCCTAGGCATAGAAAAGTAGCCTGAATTCAAAAGAATTAATGGAGTAAAAAAATCTGAGGATTACTAAGAAACAATTGCAGAAAAAAAACTTGTGGGGCAAAGAGGTGGGTCATTGGTTAGAGAATCAGGCCTAGAGATCTAAATCCTGGGTTCAAATCTATCTTTACATACTTCCTAACTGTGTGGCCCTGGGCAAATCACTGAACCCCAGTTGCCTAGCCCTTACTGATCTTCTACCTTAGAACTGATACTTAATATTGATTCTAAGACAGAAGGTAAGTGTTTAAAAAAAAAAGAAAAGGAAAGAAAGAAAAGAAACTTGTATAAATATGTAAGTTACAAAATAAGTTAGAGTAATAATAATTATTGCTCATTTTCATAGTACCAAGAGCAACGATCATTACTAGAAACTAATGAACTGTGTATACCGATGAAAATGTGAATATTATATTGGGTTCTTCATATTATATATGTAATTTCTGTTTTAGGTTGTATGTTTCTAGTTATTACATATGTACTTTTCATAAAGTAGCAATTAGCACCCGAATAATTCAAGGCAAGAACCTCTAAAATTATAGTGAGCTACAGGGACAGCATTTCCCATCTGAAAGTAACACATCTAATAACCTGGAACTAAGTTTCTTCAAGGTCCATTTATGAAATGCTTATGCTGTAGTGATGACAGCTATTCCATTTATCCAGAATGAGATGATGCTTCAATAATAAGCACTAGCCAGTAACATTTGTAGGAAAGATTATGTCGACAAACTTAAAAGAGAGCAACTATGTCTGGAAAAGTTTTATACATGCTCCTTTGACCACTCACCTTGGTATTTCCTCTTCCCATGTCCCAATTTCGAAAGCTTAGTTGAAATCAAACATAGCTCTGTTTTTAATGAGGCTAATTAAATCAACAGGTCTGTTCAGTGAGTCTGATTCTGGAGGCTGTCATTAGCTAAATATGTTGAATGGAAGGGACATTTCCCTTATTCTGGACCAGGTCTAGCTCAGACCAGTGATTCATTTTGGGGATTAGAACTCAGTAGTGATATAAATATTTGTGAACCATAAGATACAATAAAACCAAATTGAATTTCCTTATCATGAAATTTAAAAGGACAGAATTTCTTAATAAAGACAAATTTAAAAAGACTATACCCCATCCATCTTCATATTTACTATGACACTAGTCATGTTAAGTCAAAAAAGGCTTCCTCACAGAGGGAATTCTGCTAAAACATTCACCCAACTCTATTAAAGAGAAAAACACCCCAGTGTGGTTTAAATTAAAATGAAATAAATGATGCTCCTACAATTATTCCACACCTCAGTGTCAGGAGCCCAAAAATCCTCCAGGGGACCATCCACCCCTAATAATACCTTAAAATAAATCTGATTTCAGAAAGAAACCTAGCACAGACTTCAGAACATAAGTAGATTCAGAACACAAGTAGTACAAACATAAAATGTAAAATGTTCTTCTGAAAACATAATACATGAAGTGAGATCAATAAATCAGTTACAGTTCATAAAGAATCATCCCATGTAATACAACAGTGATGAATAATAACAGCTCTAGGTACATAATCAATAATAATAATACCTCCTATACCACCACTAGTTCTCATTATAGGTCCAGGTCTACAGCAAGGTCGCTAATATGTCATAAGCCTCTTTCATGCAGCCTGCCCCTGGGTCTACAATTATACTAAGACTTACTCTATCCTACCACCCATTAATTGTTTTCTGAACCATTAGTCAAATCTTCTCCAACACTCTGAACCCGATAAGTGCGATGATCTCCCCCCACCCCTTTTAGAGGCTTCCAGTGAGTGGCTACCTTCTTCTTTTGTAGGTGTTGGAATAAATTTACCTTCACCTTTTGAGGTTCAAGCTTACTATCAAAACCATTAAAGAATTCCCTCTCCCTGAGGTGAATTTCTGTTCATCATGATTACAAAAAAACTATTTTTATCTCACCCACATGATTAAAAGCAAAATGCCTCCCAATGAGACTTCCCTTTTGTCCCATAAATTCTTCTTAGGAAAATATTGTCTGAACTATTCATGGGGAAATAAGACCTATCAATTAAAGGAGATCTGAACTGTTTCTCAGGGTTACCTAGATTGCGGAAGCTTCAATGACAGATCCACAAGTCTAGCCTGAATTAGATTAAAATATAATTGGGAAATGTCTATCAGAATAAATTTAAATGGAGGAGCAGCTGGGTAGCTCAGTGGAGTGAGAGTCAGGCCTAGAGACAGGAGGTCCTAGGTTCAAACCCGGCCTCAGCCACTTCCCAGCTGTGTGACCCTGGGCAAGTCACTTGACCCCCATTGCCCACCCTTACCAATCTTCCACCTATGAGACAATACACCGAAGTACAAGGGTTTAAAAAAAAAAGAGAGAGAATACATTTAAATGGAGTACAATATGAATAATGTTAATTTGTGATTTTGTAAGTCAATATGCTTGCAGGGATCCATTTCTATTGGGTTTGACACTTCTAGTTTAGAATATCACAAGTAGTCAGAACACTCAAGAACTGGTCAACTCAGTAGAGAATGGAAGTAAAAAAGGGCAAGAGATGGCCAACTGGGACTATGTTTAGAACTAGTCTATCCTTATCAGATGAATCTTCCAAGAGGCTGAATTCTCCTGAAAGACTGGAAAAAAACCCAAAAGACTAGAGATCTTTTTTCCCTTCTTAGGTTGGCACTGACTTTTCATAGACACAGTTTCTGGGAGATAGAACATCCAACCTCAAAAATCAGGGATATGATAATGTTTTAAAAGTCCATTCTAGCATTCAACAATACTAAACTGGAGATTTAAAAGATTTTTAAAACTCAGCAAATGTCATTGTAGCTGGTTCAACTTAAACCTGTTGTTATAGTAAATCAAATGTTCTGATTGAATGCAATATTGCAAAAGCCCGATAAGATTAAAGGGCATGTTCTGTAAGAATTTGGTAGACAGATTCCTAAGTATTTTATGTTGTCTAGGGTGATTTTAAATGGTGTTTCTCTTTCTACCACTTGCTGCTGTGATGTGTTGGAGATATATAGAAATGCTGATGATTTATGTGGATTTATTTTGTATCCTGCAACTTTGCTAAAGTTGTTGATTATTTCTACTAGATTTTTAGTTGATTCTCTAAGATTTTTTAAGTAGACCATCATATCATCTGCAAAGAGTGATAGCTTAGTCTCCTCATTGCCTATTTTAATACCATCAATTCTTTTTTCTTCTCTAATTGCTACTGCTAGTGTTTCTAGTACAAAGTTAAATAATAGGCGATAATGGGCATCCTTGTTTTACACCTAATCTTATTGGAAAAGCTTCTAATTTATCCCCATTGCATATGATGCTTGTTGATGGTTTTAGATACATACTGTTTATTATTTTTAGGAAATGTCCTTTTATTCCTATACTTTCTAGTGTTTTCTTTTTTTAAAACATTTGTTAAGATTTATTTTTTAGAAAAGTTAACATGGTTACATAATTCATGCTCTTACTTTCCCCTTCACTCCCCAAGCTCCCCACCCCATGGGTGATGCGCATTTCCACTGGTTTTAACATGTGTCATTGATCAAGACCTATTTCCAAATTGTTGATAGTTGCATTGGTGTGGTAGTTTCGAGTCTACATCCCCGGTCATGTCCCCCTCAACCCATGCGTTCAAGCAGTTGTTTTTCTTATATGTTTCCTCTCCTGCAGTCCTTCCTTTGAATGTGGGTAGCATTCTTTACCATAAATCCCTCAGAACTGTCCTGTGTCATTTCATTGCTGCTAGTACAGAAGTCCATTACATTCGATTTTACCATAGTATATTAGTCTCTGTGTACAATGTTCTGGCTCTGCTCCTTTCACTCTGCATCATTTCCTGGAGGTCTTTCCAGTTCACATGGAATTCCTCCAGCTTATTATTCCTTTGAGCACAATAGTATTCCATCACCAGCATATACCACAATTTGTTCAGCCATCCCCCAATTGAAGGACATACCCTCCTTTTCCAGTTTTTTGCCACCACAAAAAGCGCAGCTATAAATATTTTCGTACAAGTCTATTTATCTATGATCTCTTTGGGGTACAAACCCAACAATGGTATGGCTGGATCAAAGGACAGGCATTCTTTTATAGCCCTTTGAGCATGGTTCCAAATTACCAGCCAGAATGGTTGGATCAGTTCACAACTCTACCAACAATGCATTAATGTCGCAGTTTTGCCACATCCCCTCCAGCATTCATTACTCTCCCTTATCATTTTAGCCAATCTGCTAGGTGTGAGGTGATACCTCAGAGTTGTTTTGATTTGCATTTCTCTAGTTATTAGAGATTTCGAACACTTTCTCAGGTGCTTATTGATACTTTTGATTTCTTTACCTGAAAATTGCCTATTCATGTCTCTTGCCCATTTATCAATTGAGGAATGGCTTGATTTTTTATACAATTGATTTAACTCCTTGTATATTTGAGTGATTAGACCCCTGTCAGAGTTTTTTGTTATAAAGATTTTTCCCAATTTGTTGTTTTCCTTCTGATTCTGACTACATTGTTTTTGTTTGTACGAAAGCTTTTTAGTTTGATATAATCAAAATAATTTATTTTACATTTTGTAATTTCTCTAACTCTTGCTTGGTATTAAAATCTTTCCTTTCCCAGAGATCTGACAAGTAAACTATTCTATGTTCACTTAACTTATTTATAGTTTCCCTCTTTATATTCAAGTCATTCACTCATTCTGAATTTATCTTGGTGTAGGGTGTGAAATGTTGATCTAAACCTAATCTCTCCCATATTGTTTTCCAAATTTCCCAACAGTTTTTGTCAAATAGTGGATTTTTGTCCCGAAAGTTGGGCTCTTTGGGTTTATCATACACTGTCTTGCTGATGTCACTTACCCCAAGTCTATTCCACTGATCCTCCCTTCTGTCTCTTAGCCAGTACCATACCATTTTGATGACCAATGATTTATAGTATAGTTTAATATCTGGTACTGCTAGGACACCTTCCTTCATATTCAAATACCCTTGATATTCTTGATCTTTTGTTATTCCAGATGATCTTTGATATAGTTTTTTCTAATTCAGTAAAAAAGTTTTTGGTAGTTTGATAGGTATGGCGCTAAATAGGTAAATTAATTTGGGTAGAATGGTTATTTTTATTATGTTAGCTCGTCCTACCCATGAGCAATCAATGTTTTTCCAATTGTTTAGATCTAGTTTTAATTGTTTGGAAAGTGTTTTGTAGTTATGTTCGTTTAATTCCTGTGTTTGTTTTGGTAGATAGATTCCTAAGTATTTTATATTGTCTAGGGTGATTTTAAATGGTGTTTCTCTTTCTAACCTCTTGCTGCTCTAATGTGTTGGAAATATATAGAAATGCTGATGATTTATGTACATTTATTTTGTATCCTGCAACTTTGCTAAAGTTGTTGATTATTTCCACCAGCTTTTTAGTTGATTCTCTAGGATTTTTTAAGTATACCATCATATCATCTGCAAAGAGTGATAGCTTAGTCTCCTCCTTGCCTATTTTGATACCTTCAATTTGTTTTTCTTCTCTAATTGCTACTGCTAGTGTTTCTAGTACAATGTTAAATAATAGAGGTGATAATGGGCATTCTTGTTTCACTCCTGATCTTATTGGAAAGGCTTCTAATTTATCCCCATTGCATATGATGCTTGTTGATGGTTTTAGGTATATACTGTTTATTATTTTTAGGAAAGGTCCTTCTATTCCTATACTTTTCAGTGTTTTCGATAGGAATGGGTACTGTATTTTGTCAAAGGTTTTTTCATCATCTATTGAGATAATCATGTGGTTTTTGTTGGTTTGCTTGTTGATATGGTCAATTATGTGAATGGTTTTCCTGATGTTAATTTCCTGATGCATTCCTGGTATAAATCCCACCTGATCATAATGAATAACCCTCATGATCACTTGCTGGAGTCTTTTTGCAAGTATTCTGTTTAAATTTTTGCATCTGTGTTTATTAAGGAGATTGGTCTGTAGTTTTCTTTCTCTGTTTTTGATCTATATGGCTTTGGGATCACTACCATATTTGTATCATAAAAGGAATTTGGTAGAACTCCTTCTTTGCTTATTATGTCAACTAGTTTGTATAATATTGGAATTAGTTGTTCTTTTAAGGTTTGATAGAATTCACTTGTGAATCCATCAGGCCCTGGGGATTTTTTCTTAGGGAGTTCTTTGATGGCTTGTTCTTTTCTGATATGGGATTATTTATGTATTCTATTTCTTCTACTGTTAATCTAGGCAATTTATATTTTTGTAAATATTCATCCATCTCACTTAGATTGCTATATTTATTGCCATATAATTGGGCAAAATAGTTTTTAATGATTGCCTTGATTTCCTCTTCATTAGAGGTGAGGTCTCCCTTTTCATCTTTGATACTGATGATTTGGTTTTCTTCTTTCCTTTTTTAATAATTTGGAAGGTAGCTGCCATGATGGTATACTTAATTAATACTGCATTGACATACACTGCAATAAGGGGAAACCTCTTGCATTGAGATGGGGAAAAAAAGGGCCAGAGTGATCAACTTGCCAATCAAATACAGGCGGTGAACCACATGATATTATATCATATTTATCTTTCAAAGGCAAATGCTCTGATTGGCAAAAGGAGAACTGTTGAGCAGAAGTACCTGTATCGTGCTTAGATGAGGGGATCATATGAACCCATTCTCAACGCATCATAGCAGCCTCTTAGCCCCAACATCTAGACTGAAAATGTCTAATCAGTTTTCAGTTTAGACTTACTAAGAATGTAAGTAGTTGTTATGGACTATATCTGGAAACATCCAAGTTCTCCCCATCCTAGACAGTTCCATATATAATCCATTACATCTTTGGGGGCTTTTTTGTCTAAAAAAAGTGCATTCCCTCAAACTTACCGTATTTCTGCTCCCCCTCACTCATTAGATGGAAAGCTCTTTGAGGGTAGTATCTGTGTGTTATTTAGCTTTCGACTCCCTTGCACCTTGCCTCTTGGAAGATTCATCTGATATTCATCTGATAGGAGGCACTTAAATGCATGTCCAATTTGTTACATTCTCTGGATACAGAAGAATAAGGTCGAGAAAAAAAGAAGGTAAGGAAAAGGAATCAAAATAGTACTTAATAGATGAGTAGCTACTAAGTGGTACTCTATCATCATCTTTCCCTCCCTTCATTTTATAAGAAATACACCTAAGGGGCAGTAACTATGCAACTTATGTGATCTCTAAAGGAAAAATCACTGAAAGAACTTTGTTGATAGTCTTAAAACTAAGAGCATCACAATCGAGAATATTTCTAAATAACTAGAAGCTGGGTATTAAGGAAGAAAGCTCATTAGAGTGGCTGATACTAAAGTGGCTTGAGTCTTATTCCCATAAATCTGACTACAACCACCTTTGGCAACAAGATGGAGGTGTAGGGCTCTCCCCTTCCTTCCTACTTTGAACAAAATCCATGTTTCCATTTTAGAACTTCTTTTCTCCTTCCAGAATATGCTCTATGATCATTTTATTCTATTTCACTTATCTAACAACAGAAAGAGAGATGGGAACATGTTATCATGGCCTAATTAAAAAAATCCCAAAAGGAAAGGGATTGTCCTGCAACCTTGCCCTTTTTACCTCTAACTGTAAAATAGGAATTAAAATATTTCTACTTAATTATTTCCCAGAGCAGAGCTGAGATGAAACATTTGACAGCATGAAGCAGGATTTGAAAATCATACTCCCTGTACATTTCTTCAGCATAATATAAGCATGCTTAACTCCAAGCAGAATAGAGTGGGATTTCTTGGCATTTTTGTTTAAATGTTGCTTTTCAGCCTCCAATATATTGTGTACTTCTCCATCTTAAGTCCTGGACAGAGGACTGCCCAAGCCTGGTCCCACCTGTGTCCCACATAGAGTCTCAATGAGATGTGATTTGAGCTTCTCAAATGATAAATTTGTGGGTTTTATAAAATTACTGACTGGCAGGTTGTTTAGTAGAAAATCACTCTATTTTATCTAATGATATTGGATTCCAAAAATACTTTGTCATATGAAAAATACGAGTGTTTTCTTTTCTAACTGACCTTCAGAAATTGTTCCCCTTTCAAGTTCCCTTTTGAACATTTTTCCCTTTCCCTGCTAATATGAAATCAAGGGCAAATGAACTGTAATGAGGGGAAGATTGCCATGGCATTTGAAACCAGATCCACTTCAAGTGTCAGCAGCCGTATCAGCTTGAGGAAGGGCAAATGGAGAGAACATGAGGTATAATTTAGGATTGAGATTCTTCAGTAATGATGGCTCTATGTATTTGACAGGGTGGCAGTGGGCGGGGAGGGAAATCAGGTTAAGAGACCTAAAAATAAAGTTTATTACACACTGTCCAGCTGTACTGTTATTTAGTGTGACATGACAGATTCATCAACATAAATATAGACAACTGGAAGAGAATGTGAGGAATTTTACCATATAGATGATTTGAAGGACATAGCAAAAGAACAGCTGCCAACAGGGGCAATCTTTTCATAATGCAATTCAAATTACAAAAGGTTAATACAGATTTAAAGTTCAAAAAAGACCTTAGAAAGCACTGAGTCTAACCCACTCAATCGATAAGAAAACTGAGGTACATAGAGTGTAAGTGGCTTGCCCACTCACAGTTGAGGTAAGATTTGAGCCAAATTCTTCCTGATTCCAAGTCTAACTCTATCCATTCCATCATGTTTCCTCTCCATTATATGATTGTAATAAGACCTTTCTTGCTGCCATTCAGTCATTTCAGTTGCATCTGGCTCTTTTTGACTCCATTTGGGGTTTTCTAGGTAAGGATACTGAAATGGTTTACAATTTCCTTCTTTAATTCATTTTAAAGATGAGGAAACTGAAGCAAACAGGGTAAAGTGGCTTGCCCATGGTCTCATAGCTAGTAAGTATCCGGGGTAGGATTTGTACTCATGTCTTCCTAACTTCAGAGCCAGTGCTTTATCCACTCTACCAGGTAGCTGCCCACAATCAGCACTTTACAATGAAGCACTGAAAAACTATGTTTGACATCTCTAGGTTATGCAAACATACCTTTTCAGCACTGCAAAAAGAATTGAATTTAGAATCTGAGTAGTAAATCTCAATCCCAGTTTTTCCCCTTTCTAGCTACCTCTGTGAAGTTGAGAGAGCCATTTTCCTTTCTGGGTCTCAGTTTCCTTATTTGAAAAATGAAGTTGGACTAAATGACTAAGATTCCTGCTAGCTCTAAATCTATGACTTAAAGTTCTATAAATATTATGTGTGTGGAGCATAGCTCCTTGAAATCCCTATCAAAATGAATTAGAGGGGGGTTCCAGGTTAAGATGGAGGCAGAGTAAGGAGCAGCTGCTTGATCTCTCCTAACCGAAGCATATAGGACTCCTCAAGGGGACATAAAAACAAATCCAGATGAACGAAGGGACCCCACAACAGGGTGCAGCATTGAAGGTACGTGGAATCGGGGCAATTCCATGCTATAAAGGGATGAAACAGCTCTCACTAGAGCGCGGGCTGAGGAAGCCCCTCCTCCACACCCACACCAATTACAGTTCCAAGGCCAGCACACAAGAGTTAAAGCAGGTTTGGGGCACCCATTAAGTCATTAGCAGCTCCAGGGCCTGTTCCTGAGAGCAGCAAGACTTAGGACCGCAAGAGGCTAAAGAACTCGTGTGGACTTTGAACACAGACCTTGAGCCCAGGCACAGGTAAAGGCATTGGCTTCGGCAGGGACAAGGATCTTGACCGCAGGCTTGGACCTCTAGTGGGGAACCTTTGCAGATGGGAGCACAGCTGTGGAAGAAGCGCCCTGAGACTGTTGAGGGAGCCTAGGGTAGAGGGGCAGATTGGGGACAACCAGGAGGCTTGACTTGGAAAACAACGAAACCTGAGACCTTGGGAGCCTAGAAAGCTCAGACAGACCCTGAGTGTGAGGATAAAGCTGGGAAGGCACTGGGCTAACAACGTCAAGCCAAAATCGGAAACCCCAGAAGAGAAAGATCATCAAGAAGAAATCTGTAACACTCAACAACTTTTACACAGAGAAAATCCAGACAACAGAGCAAACAGCAGAGGAGAAACAAACAAGTAATCATATCCAAACCTTCCCAAAATAATGAAAACTGGTCACAAGCTATTGAAGAATTCAAATCACAGATGATGAGAAAGATGGAAGAGATCCGGCAAGAAAATAACAGTTTAAAAGGCAGAATTTTGCAATTGGAAAGTGAGGCTCAGAAATCAAATGAACTGATAAGCAAATTGAACACCAGAAATGACCAGATTGAAAAGGAAAACCAAAAGATAATAGCCAAAAACCAGTCCCTAAAGGCTAGAATTGAGCAATTAGAAGCTAATGATCTCTCAAGACAGCAAGAACAAATAAAACAAAGTCAAAAGACTGACAAAATAGAAGGAAACATGAACTATCTCATTGAGAAAGTGACAGACCAAGAAAACCGGTCTAGAAGAGACAATCTGAGAATCACTGGTCTTCCTGAAAAAGCAGAAATTAATAGAAACTTGGACTCCATACTGAAAGAAATTATTCAGCAAAATTGCCCTGAAGTTCTACAACAAGAGGGCAATATAGACATTGAAAGGATCCATAGATCACCCTTTACACCAGAAAAGACAACGCCCAGGAATATAATAGCCAAATTCAAGAGCTTCCAAGTAAAAGAAAAAAATCTTACAAGAAGCCAGAAAGAGACAATTCAAATATCAAGGAGCACCAATCAGGATCACACAGGATCTGGCAGCCTCCACGCTAAAAGGCCACAAGGCTTGGAATATGATATTCAGAAAGGCAAGAGAGCTGGGCCTGCAACCACGGATCAACTACCCATCAAAACTGACTATATACTTCCAGGGGAAAGTATGGGCATTCAACAAAATTGAAGATTTCCAAGTATTTGCACAGAAAAGACCAGGACTAAATAGAAAGTTTGATATCCAACCAAAAAAATCAAGAGAAACATGGAAAAGTAAATAAGAAACAGAGGGGAAAGAAAGAAAACTCATAATTTTTAAATTTGCCTCTTTAAGGGCTTCAATAAGATCTAATTATCTGTATTTCTATGTGGAGAAATGCTATGTATAATTCTCTATAGTGAACTCTATTCACTATTATAGAATTCACTATTATAGTAATCAGAAGAATAATTCATAGGGCAAGGGTGGAATACTAAATGGTCTAAGATGAGATGGGGTGGGGAAAAAAAGAGGTGGGTGAATAGTAGATGACACCAAGAGAAATTTGAATGAATAAGAAAAATAGGATATTCTATACCACACAAAGAGAGCATGGGAAGGGGAGGGGATGAATACTATTATAAGAAGGAGAGGAAGAGAGCATTAAGAGGTACTATTTAAACCTTACTCTCAGCAGAATTAATCCTAAGAGGGAAGAGTAGCTATATGCATTCAGATATAGAATTCTATCTAACCCTACTGAGAAAGTCAGAAGGGATTAACCACGGGGAGCAGGGGAGTGGGGAGGTCAAAAAAGGGAGGGGAGAAGAAGGGGGAGGAAATTCATTAGGCCTTTAAAAATAAAAAGAGGGGAATAATAAGGGAGGGGGTAGAAAAGGAAGTTGATCAAGGGAGGGGATAAGGTATACCGGCTTAAACCAAACCACTGGTTTAAAAGGAAATAGCGTAAGAAGAAGAGGTAGGACTAGGGGAGGATACAAAAATGTCAGTGAATGCACAACTGATAATTATAACTGCGAATGAGATGAACTTGCTCATAAAACAGAAGCAAATAGCAGAGTGGATTAGAAACCAAAATCCTACCATATGTTGTCTACAAGAAACACATATGAGGCAGGTGGACATACACAAGTTTAAG
>NC_058130.1:262490085-262530053 GCF_016433145.1 Gracilinanus agilis
AGGAAAAGGAGGAGGAGGAGAAGGAGGAGGAGGAGAAGGAGATGGGAAGGAAGAGGAGGAGGAAAAGGAGGAGGAGGAGAAGGAGGAGGAGGAGAAGGAGATGGGAAGGAAGAGGAGGAGGAAAAGGAGGAGGAGGAGAAGGAGGAGGAGGAGAAGGAGATGGGAAGGAAGAGGAGGAGGAAAAGGAGGAGGAGGAGAAGGAGGAGGAGGAGAAGGAGATGGGAAGGAAGAGGAGGAGGAAAAGGAGGAGGAGGAGAAGGAGGAGGAGGAGAAGGAGATGGGAAGGAAGAGGAGGAGGAAAAGGAGGAGGAGGAGAAGGAGGAGGAGGAGAAGGAGATGGGAAGGAAGAGGAGGAGGAAAAGGAGGAGGAGGAGAAGGAGGAGGAGGAGAAGGAGATGGGAAGGAAGAGGAGGAGGAAAAGGAGGAGGAGGAGAAGGAGGAGGAGGAGAAGGAGATGGGAAGGAAGAGGAGGAGGAAAAGGAGAAGGAAGAGAAGGAGGAGGAGGAGGAGGAGGAAGAGGAGGAGGAGGAGGAGAAAAAGAATATAACTCTCTAAATACCATGACCAAAAAAAGAATGGAAGAAAATAAAAAGAAAAAAAATTGGATGTCATATTGCAAGAAATCTTTTAAAAATTTATTTAAGCTATTTTATTTTCACAATTATATGCAATAATTTTCAGCATAATTTTCTGACATTATAAGATCTAAATTACCTCCTTCCTTCCCTACTCCCTCGCAGAGATGGTAAACAATTTAATTTGAGTTATACATGTATTATCATGAAAACATAATTCCATATGGATCATTGTTGTAAGAGAATACTCACATAAAATAAAAACTCCAAAATAAAAACATAAACTAATGTGAAAAATAGTATGCTTTGATCTGTATTCTGACTCCAAGAGTTCTTTCCTAGAAGTGGATATCATTCTTTGACATAAGTCTTTCAGAATTGTCCTGGATTATTATACTGATGAGAGTAACTAAGTCTTTCCAGTTAATCGTCACACAATATTGCTGTAACTGTGTACAGTCTTCTCCTGGTTCTGCTTATTTCACTCTGCATCAATTCACGTAGGTATTTCCAGCTTTTTTTCTATCATATAAGCTAGGGCCAAAGTTGATAAAGAACTTCCCCCAGGATGATAATCTAAAGCTCAGAAGTGAGCCTTTGGGTATCTGAAAGAGAAGTATTTCCTAAAGAACACAAATAACTACCTTAGCTGTTCATCAGTATGTCAAACCTCTTCTTCTACTCTTCCTTCTTCTCTTCCTCCTCTTCTTCTTTTTTCTCCTCTTTTTCCTTAATCTCTTCCTCATCTCCCTCTTCTTCCTCTTCCTCCTTCTCTTCTTCCTACTCTTCTTCTATTTCCTCCTCTTTTTCCTCCACCTCCTCCTTTTCCTCTTCCTCCTTTTCCTTTTCCTTTTCCTCCTCCTCCTTTTCCTCTTCCTCCTTTTCCTTTTCCTTTTCCTCTTCCTCCTCCTCCTTTTCCTTTTCCTCCTTTTCCTCTTCCTCCTCCTCCATTTTTTTCTCCTTTTCCTCCTCCTCCTTCTCCTCCTCCTCTTTTTTTGGAGTTCCTCTTCCCTGGGGGAGGAGAAGGGAAAAAAACCAAATCTCTGTGCTCACTATGTATCCTTGTGAGACTAGTTAAAAGTTATTTCCTCTATTTCAGTGGTTCCCAAACTTTTTTGGCCTACCACCCCCTTTCCAGGAAAAAATATTACTTAGCACCCCAGCAAATTAATTTTTTTAAATTTTAATATCAATTAATAGGAAAGATAAATGCACCTGTGGCCATCACCACCTCCCCTGGATTGCTGCAGCACCCACCAGGGGGCGGTGGCGCCCACTTTGGGAATCACTGCTCTATGCAGATGAAAGCATAAGATATTTCCATTATTTCTTTGAGTTTATGTCTGGGGGAAGTTGGGTTTTACAAGATTACTCACTTACAAAAATGAATAATATGAAAAATAATTGCATGATAATACATATATAACCCAGATTGAATCACCTGCCAGCACTGGGAGGGGGAAGGGAAGGAAGAGAGGGAGATAATTTCAATCATATAACTTAGGAAAACTTTTGTGGAAGTTTATTATTAAATGTAATTGGTTAAGTATATATGTACATATATAAATATTTTTAAAATATTATAAATATATTTTAAATACATATAAATATTTTAAAATATAATATAAATATTTAACTATTTTAAGAAATTAAATATTTAAGAATATTATAAATATTATATGTATAAATATTTTTTAAATATTTATATTTCCTCTATATTTCAATAAGGCAACCAATTGTTTGCATATCTAAACTCTAAGTGCTTCTTGAACCTATATTTAATGTTTGCCTGAAACATGTAAAGTCGGGGTATGATATGTTAAGGGTATCAATACAAATTGTCAGAAAAGGAACCAGATTATGGAGGGCTAAGAAGTTTACATTTTATTCTAGAAGTAATAGGTTATCACAGATTTCTGATGAGTAAAAGTAAAGCTGTCTCTCAAGAATTCAAATCTCACTACTTTTTCTTATTTGCTATTATCCCAAGGGTTTTCCCTTAATAACAACCCACTTCAACACAGAGTGAATATACTTTTGCTATATTTCAAACCTCTGGTGGCTTTCCCCGGCTCAACACAACATTTTTGTTGGATCTAAGAAAACTTCAGCATAAGGGACATCAGTCTATTCTATAGTCTCCTGAGATTCTGACAATTCCAGGTTATCCCAAAGTTGGTGTACTATTGGAGTTGGTATATACATTATTGAGATTACTAATCTACTGAAGAAGAATTGGAGATATACTGAAAAAATTAAATCTGGAAGTGACAGGGTGGAATGGACACTGCCCTATGATTTCTCTATTCTTCATGACTAGGGCTAGAGCATACCAAAATTAGCTAGACTTATTCCACTCTGGATCCTGTATAGAGAAATCCCCAAATTCTCTATGCAGGAAAGACAAGAACTGTCTGGGAATGTCAAAAAGTTACTAAGCACCAGCCAAGGATGAAAAGAATAAGGATAAAATTTTTGCATAAAATTACTTTTTCAAAAATCAATTTGAGACTAAACTTGAATTACACAGAACTTCCTACTGGGCCACTAGAATCTTACAGTGTGCAAGCAGTCTGAATTAATTAAATTGGAAAGCATCTTGCATTACTAAAATAAATTAATGTCTCCAAAATGTTTATTTTAAGCAAAATGATGATAGCCTGTTTTTAATACAAAAAACAAGATTACTTGGACTTCCAGTATGATACCAAGAAAAGAATGCTAGATTTGAAGTTCAGGAACATAGATTTGAATCCAACCTGTGCGACCCCAGCCACATAATTTGATTTCTTTGGGCCTCAATTTCCCTACCTATAAAATGAAGGGTTATGGTTAGACCAGATGGCCTCTAAGTTCCCTTCATGCTCTGAATCTAGGATACTATGATCTATTTCTGACAGCCTTAAAATCCATTTTTAAATTTTATTTGCATTACAAAATACTGAGTCAGAAAAACAACTCTGACAGCAATGAAGAATGAAGATTGACTGTTCTCAGTTTAAAAAAAGATTCTAGGTTTGGCAGAGAGAGTAGAGAAAGTAAAATGATATATTGAGAATAAACAACTTTTGTATGTGGAATTGATTTACAATTAAAATTAGTTGGCATTTCCTTAATGAAACCATAATAGGTAATCATCTAAGATGACTGGTTTGATTCTCCCTCAGTATATTACAATGCAGTGTTAAGTCACATTTAGAGGGAAAAATTGAAAAGAGAAAGGTAAACTTGAAAAATTGATCTCCATTTCCCCCTAATGTTTACTCTAATTTAACAAATTTATGAGCAGATGAGAAGAGACTAGATTACCTGCATAAAATTGTTTAGTGCTTTTAATAACCCCATTTCTTCCTGAAACAAAAGCCCAACTTTAAACATGAACATTCACCATGAAGAAAGATGATACATGACTACACATCTTGGAATAATATAGTTTTTAAGGTATTTAGTCATTATCCTTCATAACCAAAAAGGACCGAAAAGGCATCACGACATCAGGGTCAATGTACAGTGTGTCTAGCTGTGACTGATCACACCAATACGAACTCAGAAGGCTCTAGCTCAGATTGGGCATTCATAGTCTGCATAAACATTTGGAGTGGAGATACGTATCTAACATTTCATTTAAGCTACCACTTTGGGCTTTGCTCGTAGAGCACAGTGCTTATTTGATGTGGATACACCAAGACAGTCTCATGCCAGTGTCTCCCACATCTCTCAGTCAGTAACCAAAGGAATTCAGAGAAACCTCAAGAGTATCCTTGTATTACTTCTTCTGACCATGAAAACACTTGCCTTGTTTGGGCTCTTTGTAAAATAGTCTTTTAGGCAAACCAACATTTGGCATCCAAACAACATGGCCAGCCCAGTGGAGTTGTACTCTCTATTAATGTTACAAGTCAGCCAGAAGGCAGTGAAGAGGCACATGGTCTGTGAGAATAAGTCAGAACATATCACCAATGAAGAATTATGCTACGTAAATAGCACGACAGAAATCATCAGAGAGATAGATGACTGGAATAGGAAGTGGGTCACTAATGTAAGGAGAGTGAGGAATAACCAATGAACAGCCCATGCTGCTCCCTGAGAGCTGCAATGCCAACAGAATTAGAGGAAGGTTCCCAGAATGATGATAGGGTCCCCAAAAGAGAATATATAGGAGGACATGAGCAAGAATTGCAGAGGATGTGAATGGATTGTTGTCTACGCTACTGGAAAGTGAATAAAGAAAACAACAAACACTTCTATCAGACCTTAAAATTTACAAAAGGCTTTTTTCAAAATTATTTGATCTTCACAACAATCCTATGAAATAGGAGTAATTATCCTCTTTTTATAGAGGAAGAAAGTAAGAAAAATAGAGGTTAAGTGACTTGTCCAGGTTTACACATCTAGGAATTGTCCGAGTCAGAATTCAAAATTTAGGTCTTTGTCATGACCAAAACCTTTGCACTTAATAGGTACACAATATATTTTGGTCATTTGATTAAATAAAATATAGAATGAAATTAATCTGATTCATGGTAGTGATATGTCTCAATTGTGCATGCAGTAATGAGCTATAAATGGTAAACAAGTTTAATATGAATAATGTTACTTTTACATGTTTTGATGATCTCCTGATTTCATATTGTTTAATCCTCTTCTGAAATATAGTGCGATTTGTAGTCACATCAAAGCAAAAGACTCTCCCATAGCTAAAGTAACCTGTATCCACTGTCCCCACCCATTTACCTTCTCCAATCATCCTTATAAAGTCCAAGGTTGAGATTTCCTCTTTTTTCCTATGCCCTGCTCATATGTCTCCCATCCTATCTCTCCTACCTAGAATCAACACAATACTGTGAAAAGTGCTGTGGAGTCCAAGGACATGGGTACAAATGTATTCTGGCACTACCTATATGACTTTCAGAAATTAATCAAAAGCATTTATTAGCATTTATTATGTACCAGCCAAAAGAAAACTTATATTCTATCAGTAGAAACAATTTTTACATGTATAAATATATATGAAATTTTAAAAAAACAAATTGGAAGAGACACTGCTAGCTGAGAAGACATGTAGGTGACTCCTGAGCATTTTTGAAGGAGATGAGAGATTCTAAGAAAGAGAAGTGAAGAAGGAAAACATTTTAGACATGGTGCGGGGTGAGAAGAAAGAGAAATCAAATTAAAAGCAAAAAGAATATTCAAGTTGTTGAATCAATAAGCACTTATTAAATGTTTATTCTATGCTAGGCATTGAGGAACACAAAAAAGGGCAAAAAAAAAAAAAAAGTCCCTGCCCTAAAAAACAGAACGCCACACATAAGAAACACTAAGGCCAATTTGACTAGTCTTCAGAATGTGGGAAGACGAGTATGTGGGAAGACCAGAAAAGATGAGAGGTAGGCAAGTTATGAAAGGTTGCAAAAACACAAAGGAGTTTATATTTGTTCTAAAGATTGTTTATATAGTTCTATAGTTCTATAGCTCTTCCTTTGCTCTTTCTCTTACACGTGTGTGGCTTGGGTAAGCGCTCTCTTGACTCTAGCCTTTTAGTTTTCCTTTTGCTTCAAGTTAAATTTAATAAATCTTATTAAATATGATACTCAGAATATCTTGGATATTATTTTTTAAGTTTATAGGGTTTTAGCTGGGGTGGTGTCTCTGAGAAGAGAGATTGGGACAGAAGTAGAAATTAATAGATTTTGCAGCTATTTTCAGTACACAAGATGATAAAGAACGAGGAGCTGAGAATATCACTGAGGTTGTGAACATGACTGACTCCAGTCAAATAGAAGCATCCTCACCTGAATTATTTGGGTTTAGACTATAAGAGAATGAGTTCAGTTTTGGAACATGTTGAGTTCAAAATGTATGTAATAAAGCTAGTTTTAAATTTCCAGTAGGCAATGAGAGATGTTCAAATGGAATTTAAGAGAAAGGCAAAGACTGGATATAGAGATCTGGAAGAAATATGCATAAAAATGATCATTAGAGTCATGAGAGCTAATGAAATCACACAGAAAGAACTTGTGCAGAGAAAAAAAGTAAGTTTTGAGTTATACCCAGAATTAAAGAGTTAAATATGGATAATGTACAAATACAGGAGATTGAGAACGAAGTGAGAGATAGAATGGGAATCAAGAGCAATCGCTATCATGAAAACTCAGAGAAAAGGGCATATCCAAGTTCAATAGTATCATATATTATAGAGAGGTCAAGAAGGACATGCCCTGAGATATTTGGCAATTTAGAGATCATTGGTAACTTTAGGGATGATAATAATAAGGATTCAAGCAAACTGCAAGGAACCAAGTAGGAGGAATGGAAATGGAAGCTGTGGTAGAGTTTTTTCAAAATGTTTATCTGTAAAGAGAGGAGAGATATAAGATGACAAGTGTGAGGGGCTTCTGAAGGAAATTTGAGCATATTTTTAAGAATTAGGGAAGGAACCAGTAAACTAGGAGAAATTAAAGATTAGTCAGAAGGAGCAGATAATTCCAGGTACAATCTGCCAGAGAAGATGGAAGGAGGTGGTGTGAAGGTTAAAAGCAGAGGAGCTGGCCTTTCAAGGAAAAAGTTCATCTCCTGATCAGAAATTAGAGCAAATCATTTTGTTTCTCTAGAACTTAAGTTTTCTCATCTGTAAAATGGGGCTAGGAGTGAAGTAAATGCTTCTGAGGTTCCTTCTAGCTACAATCAGAGAAGTGTGTCAATGAAACACATTGTTCTTCTTCCTACTCCTGGATCTATCCAGAAGGGTCAGTCTTTGTTACCCTGGGTGTCAAAAAGTCTCAGTTGGCTAAGAACAGTAAGAATATCATAGGAGAAGTGTAAATAGAATATATCACCACATCACAAATTCTAAAGAAACTGAAATTCATGTAACAGGACATTGATGGCAATGCTCGATGATGTACAAAGGAAATGGAAGGCAGCATGCTACTCAAGTGCTTACTAGGAACAGAACTGGTGATTCCACATTTTCCTAACCTTTATTTCATTGCCACGCCTGTTTTTTTTCTCTAAAGAAAGAGAAATGAGCTTTCCCCAGTTCCTATTTCTTAAGAGGTTTTTTTTTTCCTAATTTGATCTTTTTTTAAAAAAAATATATTTCTTTAAGATTAAAAAAAGGTATTTAATGACTACATTGTTGATCTATGTGTTTCATTACTCAAATGTAGCTGAGAGGTCTAAATGGTAAAAAGCATATGAGAAAGAAGTAGGACTTTCAATATACAGAATATCCCCAAAGACTTAAGCTATTAAAGCTAAGACTTTTGGGGACACTATATATTTGCCAGAGACAGAGAGATTCTCCTTTTTATTTCTGGAACCTTCCCAGCTTGGGACTTAAGCTGAACAAAAGCAAATTATTGATTCATATTTTTATACCCTACCCAAAGTGGGAAATAAGTGAATCTGGGCCATCTTAAATATAAATTACCTAGAGATAACTGGGACTTGTGAGACAAACAGAAATTGGAATGCACAATGGCATCTTAGGCTTTTTTTTTTCCCTTCTTATTTTCCTCCCAAGGATGTTTTGAAAAGAAAACTCTTCCCTTGAAGGGCAAAGTCCAGATTATAACTAGAGAAAAGGGCATTCTTATGCCTCAATCTAAAGGAGGAAGTATAGAAGAGCAGAACTGCCCAAAGGAGGTTGAGAATACAAATGTTCCACTCCACACAACTGCTAGACATGTATTCATTCTTACAGTATGTCTGAGTAGAATTTTCCCTACTTACTAGTTGAATAACAAAAGAAAAACACTTCATTAACATTCTGTCATAATGAGTGACCTTTTTGGGTAAACTGGGCTCATCTTATTTTTCACAACACCAGGTAGCTTTCTTAAAACTAAGATCTTTAAAAATGATATGGTAAAGGGGGCAGCTGGGTAGCTCAGTGGAGTGAGAGTCAGGCCTAGAGACAGGAGGTCCTAGGTTCAAACCCGGCCTCAGACACTTCCCAGCTGTGTGACCCTGGGCAAGTCACTTGACCCGCATTGCCCACCCTTACCAATCTTCCACCTATGAGACAATACACCGAAGTACAAGGGTTTAAAAAAAATGATATGGTAAGCTATATCCCAAAAATAAAGTGTGAGATAATAGAAAGAATATTGAATTTGAAGTCAGGAGACCTTGGTTCTACTACTCACTCTTTTTTTTAAACCCTTACCTTCTGTCTTAGAGTCAATACTGTGTATTGGTTTCAAGGAAGAAGAGCTGTAAGGGCTAAGCAACAGGGGTTAAGTGACTTGCCCAGAGTCTCACAGTTAGGATATGTCTGAGGCCGCATTTGAACCTAGGTCCTCCCTTCTCTATGCCTCGCTCTCGACTGTCTGAGCTACCTACCAGCCCCGGTTCACTCACTATATAACCTTGGGAAATCTCTCTGGACCTCTATTTTCTCATCAGTAAAATAAATGAACTAAATGAACCTTAAAGTCTCTTCTAGCTACTGATCTCAATATCTTTTCTTTTGTAGTTACATAATTTTAATTTGTTGCAGTGTTCTGAAGTGTTCTAAAAATATGCTTATAAAGTATTTTATTGATGACTTTTATTTTTGCAACAATTATTGGAACAAAGAAAACAATTAAGTTTAAAATTCTGATAGATTTTTTATCTGAAATGTATAGACTATTCTGTTTTGCTAGTCCTCCACCTTTAGGTATTTTTCATTATCTGTTTTGCAGAATTGTTATTTTTTAATTTCTCAGAATTTGAATTCCCTTTAGATCTTCTAATTTATATTGTTTTGGTCATTGTGTATATTGTGCCCTTGGTTCTGCTTTTTTTTACTTGGTTTCCCTCATACACCTTTTCCTAGATTTCTCTAAATTCTTCATTTTCATCATTTCTTCTGGCACAACAATTTTATTTACATTCATATAAAGTTTTTTCAACCATTCCCTAACTGATATGTACCCACTTTATTTCTAGTTCTTTGCTAACACAGACTTCCAAATATGTGTGTCTGTATACCCTTTGTGATTTAAAATCTTTGAAATCAGATACAGATGGGCATGTAGACTTCAAGAAATAAAAAGACAAAGTTCTCTAGCTATTTTTCCAATAATATGGATCTTTGTAAGAAATTTTCATGTGCACAAGGTTAAAGATATCTAACTGCTAAATCAATAGCTGCTTTATTTTTTCAGTGTTTCACATAATTAAGAATCTAGGCAGGAAAAGAACAAGTATCTGAAAAAAATATTAATGGGCTATGATGTTAAAAGCCAATGTAACTTGTTTATAGCCAACCTATAAAGCTGCATCACCCCTAGTGTCTAAAACATTTATTGTTTAATTAAATTAATAATAATAGAGTGAGGTGGTTTCTGGCTTGGTCTTGACTCAGAGACCTCTATTCACAGAGATGATGTTCCCTAGGGAGAGTCAGAAAAGGATAAGTAACATTGCGAAATAGGCAAAACCCAACTTTCTCCCTTCCCCTTAAAGACAGGGTTTACAATTCTAGGTTTATTTCCAGAAGAAATGGTAAATATCAACTAGAATTGTTTTTAAGATGGGATATTATTGTAACTCTGAATCAAATTTTCTTTAAGATATGAATATACTTCTTTCATCAACCCCTATTTTCCGTTTCAATAGAGAAATGATAATTGTCTACACATATACTTTTTACATCCTGAATCTTAAATCTCATAAAAATGCTACTGAGTTTGGTGATAAACATTGGATCAAGCAATTAAATAAAGAAATAGTCCATTCTTATGCAACATGACATAGGGGTAGTATATCAAGAGAATTAGGGATGAATCTTGCCCCTAACACTATTAAGATCTGAGTCTATAATCAAACCTCTTACTCTCTCTAGACCTCAGTTTCTTTACCTGCAAAATGAAGATATCCCCCTAGTAACTACTCATGCAGGGTTGTTATGAAATTCAGATAATATAAAGGGGTTTTTGTACCCTTTAAGGCTCTCTGTAAAGAATATTCTATTTCCACTTTTCTAAAACAATCAGTTTGAAAATATATATTTATATACATGTGTAGTCATTTTTTCCATAAGAATATCTGTTAGCTGAAAGAACCTTGTTTCTTTAACAAAAACAAGTTGTATATTTTATAAAATAAAGATACCAAATGAAATGCTGAATGTTTCTTTAAATGTTGGGATAGAAAAGTTAAAAAACAAAACAAGAAAAATGCCATCATCAAAGAACACTCAGTTTATCAACTTTCAAAACAGTGGTACCTGACAGGTAAGAAACTCAGAACTAGTGGAAAATACTGTAATTATAAAATGAGTAAAAAGAATACAGGAATTGGAAGGCAGCCCACAACTAATGCTTGGACTGAAGGTACATCCATTTTCAAATTTGCTCTGGTCCTGGAACATTGATTATCTCCTCTGTGTTGCTTCTTACCACCCTTTTTTTTCATAAAGTAACTATTTCACAGCAATTAAGCAAATGGCTAATAAAATGTACATATATATTTCTGATTAACCAGATCACTGAACAGAGAAAGAATAAGCCTGTTGGTTCTTTTTTGCAGATGAGCATTGTTAAATAGTCAGCTTGGGTGGCTGTTAATGGCCAATCAGACTCCAAACATAATTATGACATCAGAATTAGTGTATTTTTTCCATGTAAAGCAGCCCACCTCTTGACTCAAACTTCTGATTTGGTTGGATAGCAATTCTTCTCTCAGGACTGGTTTCCATATTGTACCTACTATATATTCTCTTTTATAGACACACACACACACACACACACACACACTGCCTATAAAGAAAGAAACAATGTTCCTCAAAAAGGAGTATCCCAAGGGCAGCTAGAAGGCAGTTGATGGAAAGCCAGGTCTAGGGAGGTCCTGAGTTCAAATTTGAACTCATCCACTTCCTAGATGGGTGACCCTGTGCAAGTCACTTAATCCCAATATTTAGTATTGTGGGGGCTTTTTAAATAGTATCCCCTAATTATGAGAGGAGATAGCACTATTGTTCATTAATGTATTCAAGAGCATAGAAAACCAATAGGAAAAGAGAAAGAAAAAAATTATTGTCAATTGTTTCTTAAATTTGGCTTTATTCTCCCAGAGGCAAAAGTCACTTTAGCCATGTATAAAGATGGGAGAGTTAAATGAGTATGGGGCAGAGGAAAGAAAGAGAAGTGATATAGCAGAAAGGATATGACGACTTCAAACTTCTATTCAAGAAATATATCTTTTGAATAACGAACTGGAGGAATTCCACGTGAACTGGAATAACCTCCAAGAATTGATATAGAGTGAAAGGAGCAGAACCAGGAGAACATTATACACAGAGACGGATACACTGTGGCACAATCGAATGTAATGGACTTCTCTACTAGCAGCAATGCAATGACCCAGGACAATTCTGAGGGGCTTATGAGAAAGAACACTATGCACATCCAGAGAAAGAACTGTGGGAGCAGAAACACAGAAGAAAAACAACTGCTTGATCACATGGGTTGATGGGGATATGATTGGGGGTTTAGACTCTAAACGATCACTCTACTACAAATATTAATAACATGGAAATATGTCTTGATCAATGATACATATAAAACCCAGTGGAACTGCTCATTGGCTACAGGAGGGGTGGGAGGAGGGGTGAGAAAGAACATAAATCATGTAACCATGGAAAAATATTCTAAATTAATAAATTAAATGAAATTTTTCAAATCACAAAAAAAAAAGAAATATATCTTTCACCTCTTGGCAGATAGGCAATGAACTGGAGGGACAAAATGATACAGACATTCTTAGATATGGCCAATGTCATGATCAGATTTGCTTGTCTATGATAATAACAACTACTGCTGCTGAGCCTAAAAAACCTGAGATATTCATCTTCTTGTTCTCCCCTTGTGATTCCCTTTCAGACCTAGACTCACTCACCTGGAGAAAACAGGTTCAGTTTTTTTGAAAGCTTGGTTTCTAACAAGATGTATTAGGCCCTTAAATTTTCTGATTCTTTATACTGCTACTATGGTGTGCCAAAAAATCGCACAAAGCTTAGGTTTGGCTCATGTTTATCACAAAGAATAAAATGGTACCAATGTAAATCTACAATGTCAAACCTAAGAAATTCCCAAACATTCACCAATAAGACTTAATAATTATAATAACTCATGTTCTCCCCAAAAGTTGATATTTAAACCATACTAATGTGGAAACATTTTTATATTGAAACATCATTTCACCTTCACCTTATCTCTGTACTATCCAAACCATTATTTCCAGCTGCATTTCTCCTGGCAAGCTAAATCAGATGTTATGCCCAACCTACTGTTGGTGCTCATCTTCTTCAATTCAGAAACTCTTACTTTTGGATCTGAGAGTTCTAGCAGCACATGAGGTCTTATCTCTCTGGAACATTCCAGGGTAGCTCCCTTCTTTCATTAACAAGTTTCTTCTAAGGTCTCTATTTTAGGGACCGGTCCAGATCAACCCAGCTTCATTCCCCTCTCAACTGTCCTTCTGATTCTCTGAACTTAGAAGAGAGATAAAAAAAGGATGTGTGGATGGGGAAGGGAGCATCAGGCTAGAGGTGTCTTTTTGCATTAGAATGTAAGCTCCTTCAAGATAAGGATTGTCTTTTGTTTTGTTTTGTTTTTGTTTCCAAGAGTTTATCAAAATACCTGGCATATAGTAAGTGCTTATTGCCTGCCTGCTATCCTGAAGGCCCAACTGAGATTAGCTAGCATAAATTTGTATTAAATCCAATCTGCATGTTTTCAAGCAGAATATATGTAGCATTAAAGGAGGCAGATGGTAAGGGTAATAAGAGTTGGAGTTTGGCAATGTGGCAATACAAGAAAATGATAGATTCCAGCACAGAAAATGATTTAGAGTTGAACTGGTTCACCAAGGAGTTGAGACTGGGAAAAATGAGCATAGCCAGAGTAGATGATAGCCTGGAAGAGAACTAAGGAATGGTGGAGGGAGGGCTAGAAGTCACAGGGAAGGTAAAGAGTAAGTTTAGGAGTAAAGCATAAGGACAGATAGAAAGATAAATAATTATGATTGGGTAAAGAAAATTCAGAACATTGTGGATGATGACAAGCCCAAATGTATGTTCATACAGGTGTGTGGCTGTCATAGGGTGGAGAAATATGCAATGAGAGATGAAATCTGAAGAACTGGAAAGTTAGGATATTTGAGCAAACATCAATGTCTATTTTGAAGTTCCCGAGAATAAGAGCAGGAATTAGGCTGTAGAGAAAGACACTGAACTCTTTGAGAAGGATAGAAAATGTCTTAAGGAGGGCAGCTGGGTAGCTCAGTGGAGTGAGAGTCAGGCCTAGAGACAGGAGGTCCTAGGTTCAAACCCGGCCTCAGACACTTCCCAGCTGTGGGACCCTGGGCAAGTCACTTGACCCCCCATTGCCCACCCTTACCAATCTTCCACCTATGAGACAATACACCGAAGTACAAGGGAAAAAGAAAAAGAAAAAGAAAATGTCTTAAGGGGCCAAGAATCTGTATTGGGTGAAAATTTGAAGTGTATGACCCTCCAAGGAGGAGAAGGTGTTGAGTGAAGGTGGCCAAAGGAAAATCTGTAAGTGACCATGGGGACCAAGAAGCATTACAGATCTTACATGCATACATATGCATATACAACCAGTGAGTCTGAGATTATGAATGAAATCATAGCTTAATGATTAAGAAAGGGTAGAAAGAAATGGAGTATCATTTAAGGAAAGCCAGACCTCAGTAAGTAGCAGAAGATGAATGAGCAAGAAAGGAAGTGTTGTGAAATTAAAGGAAATTTGTAAATTATGGAGCACACATTTTCAGAAGGCATGCTAGAAGTAACTGGCAGATCTAGAATAAGATATATGGGAATTGGGTTATGAGAAATAGTAACATGGGAGACTACAGCTAGAATGTGGAGATGGAGTTGGTCTTTAGCAACCAAGGTTTCAATATCACTGAAATGGAGAAAATAAGAGGGAGTGGAAGTGCATGAATCACTAGAGAAGGAGACTAGGGATCATGGCAGTAAGGTCTCCTGATGAAGACAGGTAAACAAAAGAATCAAGGTCAATCCTCCAGGATTTGGTGTAGCATTCAACTATCTGATTTGCCATGTTATCATGTCCTAGGAAATATATGAGAACCCTCCTTGAGGCAATCAAGAAGTGATATGTCCTATATTGGGAGGCTAATATGTCCCAGAGTCCAACTTGAGACAAGCCTGATGGTGTCTGATCCTTGTCCCATTCAGAAGGTATAGAAATAGGTACTGGGTTCCAGGTTCATCCAGAAGCCTGATAAGGACAGAAGTTTAGTGTGGACAGTCTGAAATTTTAGTGTCAAGACAAGAGGTAGTATGTAGTAGTCCCCTTGTGCCAGAAGGATCAGGACTTGGCCTCTATGTAGCTTTTGAGGGTATCTGGAAACCCAGTGAGAAGAAAGATTGTGTGCTCCAACTTGCTTGGACTGACAATTCCATATTAAATGTAGCCCTCAGAGCATCTAGAAGTCTATCAAGGACATAGGAGGTGGTGTGTTCTTGACCAGTTGGTCTATTTGAAGCAGGATCTGCCTTCATTGTAACCCCAATGTTTTCAGAATTTCAACAAGTGGGCAGAAGATAGGATGACAAGATATCAAAACTGTAGGTATAAAAACAAAGGCTATACTTACAGGAAAACAGGAAATAGGAAAATTTCTAAATACTTTCATCAACAAAAAAGGGGGGAAAAAACAGATCCATGAAATGGATATGCAACTAAACAAGAAAACTAAACTAAACTAGAACTAGAAAAAAAAAAACTAAACTAGAAAAGCAATAAATCCCAAAAAATCCAACTAAACACAAAATGGAAATTCTAAAGATAGAAGCAATTTTTAAAACATTGAATAAAATGAATAAAATAGAGCTGTTTTTAGAAGCCTAGTAGAAATTAATTACTCTAATAAAAAGAACAATATGAAAATTATCACTATCAAAAATCAAATAGAAAAAGTCATGACAAATGAAGAGGAAATAAAGGAAATTCTTACAAACTAATAATATGTGAACAAAATTGACAACTTAAGTGAAATGGGAGTATATTTACAAAAATATGAAATAGCTAATAAGAAAAAAATAAACATTTTAAGAAAGCCAATTTCAGGGGGAAAAAATTGAACAAGCCAAAAAGAAGAGAAGGGGTAGGTAATGAATTTACAAATGAATTACATGCAACATTTAAAAAATTAATTCCAATATTATATAAATTATTTACAAAAGTAGAAAAGGGGGACATAATGATAAATTTCTCCTATGAAAAAACTATAGACTAATACCTAAATCAAGGAAAAAGAAAGTAGAAAAAATACATAGGCCAAAATCACTAATGAATATAGATGCAAAATTATCAAACATATTACCAAAAAGATTACAGCAACATTTTAAACAGATTATTCATTATAGCCAGGATATATAAACGCAGATGTATATGTATGTATATACGTAAGTCGATATATATATATATGTGTGTGTGTATGTCTGCATGTGTATATATGTGTTTATGTGTATATGTGTTTAAACATATATATAGATATGCATGTAGAGAGATAGATAGATAGATAGATAGATAGATAGATAGATAGATAGATAGATAGATAGATAGAGTCTCATTCATAAGCTCTTTTTTCTTATCCTTCTACCCTGGATTTCCACTTTGGTTAAACTAATAATTCTACTTTAGGAAAGTGCTTTTGTCACTGGCATACCTGTGCCTGACAAAAATGAATTACGATTCATTATGTGGCATATCTGGTAATTCAGTGGCAACGGTATTAGAATCACATTTCAGCAAATACATAAACAAAAGCAATTATTCTGGAGCACTGAGGCTAGAAAATATAGTGAGTTGTACTTCACAGTTCTCTGGAGTAAAACTCAGTGTGTGAGAACTAAGCCCTCAAATTTATTCAAATCTCAGTTTAACTCCAATTCCCATCATCACTACCATCAAAATAAAATTATTTTTCTTTCCCTAGAAGCTCAATCAATCTAATTTTCTTTTTCTGTCTAGAAGGTAGGATAGTAGGCAAAATTGTGAAGTAAATAAAATGTGCTTATTACACCCTTAGCTTCCTTTTTTCCTTATTAATGACCTAAAATTCTTTTTCTTTCAGTATATAAAGCACTCAAGATTTCTTCACTTTCCCTTATGTAGCTAAGGACTTAGGGGTCCTCTTAAACAACTACAGAGTCAAAGCATACTTTAGTTAACATCCACTAATCAAAATGTTCTTGTTGTTCCTTTTACAAGGTCAAACAGAGGACATGTTAGGGCAAAATTAGAAAGCATTTGTTTGAAATAAAAGGCAAGGTAATCAACAAAAGGTTAAGTGAACATGAGAATTCCTGCCACCTATTCCAAAAATGGTTCCTAAGCCATGGGCAGAGGAGGGAGCAGTCCTGATCTTGGCTGCTACTTCTGCATCACAGCAGGAACAAATTAACCAGTCACACAATAGGATCCAAAAGAGAAGCACTGGATGTTCTGTGTCTTGGCTCCAGATTAACCACTCTGGGCTTCTCCTGCTGCTTACAAGTGTGATATGTGTGTAATGGGCATAATCAGGGAAACCTCCTTTCATTGGCTCTGGCTAGGGTAAAACCCAGAACGTTTGGAGCTGGGCCAAGCCTTTTATATATGATACATTTAACCTGGTTCTTTCCACTGAGCTAAGTGTTTTGGCTCATTGTTTAAAGACCTATTGCTTTAGGATGGCGCAATAATCCTAAATTGTCCCTTGGTTCTCACCCTCTACTCTCCCATCCCCAGTAGGAAGAACCTGTAATAAAGCAGACTCACAAAATGTCTCGTTTTCATATTTGGGGTATCAACCTGCCAGATTAGCTACATGTTTAAGTCTATGTAATTGTATACTTGTGAATATTTTTACTTTTTAAGCATTTATTTTGTAGCAAAAAAATAAATAGCTGTCCTATGCCTTATCTAACTGGTACTTTGAATACTTTCTACCCTCTTTTTGTGTCACCCTTAGACACAAACCAAACCTATGCTTTAAGAGGTTCTTGCTGGGCTTCAAAGATATACAAAGCTAGAAAGTTGTTGAAAAAAAGAGTTTGAGTTACTTTTCTTTTAGCAGTCAAGTACCAAACATCCTCTTAGACTGAATTGATTCATCTCACATGGACCAGCCCTCACATGAACACTCTTAAGAGAAAGAAAATGAATGCCTTAGCCCTCTAGGTCTAGCAGTGGGTTGTTTTACTATATTTGTTCCTGCTGCTGCTACTACTACTGCTACTACTAATAATAATAACAATAATATCTAATCTTTACACAGTGCTTTATGATTTACAAAGCACTTGAGTTTGAGATATATTATCACATTTGATTTTTATCTTTATAGCAACCCTATGATGTAGGTGATATTATTTTACTATCATCCCTATCCAGATAAATAAACTGAGGCTGAGTAGTTAACTTGCTAAATAAGAGAATTTGAACTCATGTCTTCCTGATGCTCTGTATATTATGTCACTTAAAATGACAGAGGAACAAAGGCAATTCCTACATTAATAGGTGCTACAGCTTAGAGTCTGCATTGCTTTTTCTGACCTAGTCCTCCTTATTATTATCCGGATAGCTAAAAAGGACAGGAAACCAGGGGCTATGCTCCATGTTCTTCTTCTCTGGTGCCATGCTTCTGCTTCTCTTGGCCTCTCCTCTGAAGCCAAATAGCTCCTTCTTTTCTTGTATTTTTGTAGTTCCATGGCTAGAATATCTTTTGCTGACTCTCTTCTTGCTGAAATCTCTGAAAGACTAAGAGGAAAAGATGGATAAGTAGGTTTCTCCTGAGGAATCCATGTCTGCTCTCTGTAATCTCTTCCTTCTCTTCCTAAGAAGCTAATTCTTGAATTTTCTACTGCTCAAAAAAAAAACTCTTCTTTTGTGGTCATGCTGCACAGCTTATAGAGAAATAAAATGTAGCTTACCAAAGGACCAAGGGAATATGTCTGTCCCTCTTAGACTTCCATCAAAATCTTTTATCAGGAAAAGATGAAATTTTTCAGGACAAATAACTCATGAGACGATGTTTTTTACATCTGTAATGCCTCCAAAAGCCAATGAGAGTCATAGAACATCAGAAGCTAGACATGAATTAATAAACATCTAAAGGAACAAGGTTCTGATTATAAGCTACAGTGACTCCAGAGCCAGGAGGTAGGATGGACCCCCTTAAGCTTTTAGTGGGGAGGTTCTAGGGGGAAAGAGGGAACAGGAAGAGAACAGTCTGAAAGCAATAGAAAATTAGGGGTTATCTCCACAAACTAAGCTCCAAGCCCTAAGTAGAGTGAGCAAATAGAATTCCAGCCCACCTTATCACAACCACTACCACCATCACAATGCAGCTCACTAGTATCCCCCGTTCTTCAATAAATCTTTCCCCGATTTATTCATATCTGGTCTGTCAATCTCCCAAATCCTTCAACTCCAGACTGCCACAATTGCTCCTTCTTTCATTCAAGGTAACTTTCCACTTTGCAACTTAGCTTCCACACATCTACATTTTCTTTTCTTGTATTTTCTTTTTTTCCTGCCATCTTCTAGATCCTCCACAGAAGTTTTCTCTCCAACTATAGAGAATTAGAAGTTGAGGCAGGAGCACCCATTTCCCCTCTAAGATCTTGAGTCCTCACACTTCAATGGAGTGTATTAAACCTCTGAAAAGAAATTTTATTTTAAAGAAAGAGAAAATCTCTGTTTGGTTTAAGCCAAAGAAGTAAATCTGTAAGGATTTTGGAATATGGATGGTTTTATAGAGGACAGAAGATTTTTCCTGGCATGCCTGAAATCATATTATTTAGCTGTCCTCCTACTCAGGGAAGACATAATCAATGTTCCTCTTATATATAGAAGGCAGAAAAATTATAGGGATTTACCACTGATTCCTTTCTTGGATTTTGTCCCCTGTGAAATTTTGGGTGTCTCAGTTGCTATTCATTTTTTATTTCAGTTTCATCTATGATATCTAGCCTAAGAAATGTACAAAGCAATCTTTTACCTCCACCATTCTTCTGGGTTTAAAAATAAAAAGAACTAGGATTAATATAATGTTTTAAGATTTACTAAATACCTTGTATATACTTTTTCATTTGATCTTCACAAAAACCCTGTGAGTGAGATGTTGCTTATATGCCCATTTTAAATATGAGTAAACTAAGGTTAAATGATTCACCCAAGGTCACACAGACAGTAAATGTCTGAAGAAGGATTTCTATTCATTTTCCTGATCCAGCACTTTTATCTACTGCACCATAATACTGCCTTTTAAAGGGACTAAGGTAATACATGATCTTTGCTTGAAGGGGATGGGATAATAATAACTTTCAACAGAGAAAAGACAAAGCTATCCAATTCCTAATTTGATTCCATTTTCTCTGATGAGGAGAATTGTCTTTGCACCAGATGGACAGCGATGGAGGTAAAACTCCAAATAAGAGAGAAAATAGGTAAGGGATGAATTCAAGTCACTTGACCAAGATGAACTATATCCTTAGGTATGCAGAAAACTGGCAGGTGTGACTGTTGAGCCACAGTCAGAAATATTTGTAAGATCATGGAAAATATAAGCATCATCATATGATTGGAAAAGAAAAAATATCCCAATTTTCCAAAAAGGCAAAATATCAGACTCTGGAAAAAGTCTAAGAAGATAATTATAGGGATATTTGAAAAAGATCCAAAAAGAGAAGGAGACCCATCATGGTTTCATCAACAACAACAAGTAATGTCCTACCAACCTCCTTTTCCATTTTGACAGATTTTTAAACTAGTAAATGGGGAAAAGCTATATGTATAGTTTAATTTAATTCTAGCAAAACTTTTTGATAAAGTATCTCATCCTATTCTTGTAGAGAAGATAAAGTGATGTGAGCTAGATGATAATATAATTAGACAGATTCAGAATGGAATGGAAGACTGAACTCAAAGGTGGTCCTTAATGGTTCAATGTCACTGTGGAAGAGGGGGTCCAGTGCAGTAACCCTGGAATCTGTGCTTAGTCTATGCTGCTTAACATTTTTATCAAAAACTTGGATAAAGATATAGAAAAATGATTTGTTCATCAAATTCTCAAATAACACTAAGCTGACTACACAGTATAAGGGTCAGAATCCAAAATATCTTGACAGATTAGGACACTGGGATAAATTACTTTGTTTTGTTTTGTTTTGTTTTGTCTTGGACTGTAGGGTGGTCAATTAGAAGACTCTTAAAAGCCCTAGTCAGAAGACCTGATCTAAGGTAGTAGTCATGTAAACAATAAAAAGGGGATGGGTACAGGATAAGTTGTGGAAGCAGACTTGACAAGTGAAAAAACTTGGCAACTATTTGGACACACCAGGGTCATGTGAGGAAGAGTGAAAAGTCAAGGAAAACTATGAAGTTGTGAGCCTGGATGATATATTAAAAACAGAGTGACTTGGAGAAATGAATTTAGGAAAGTAGATAATGAGTTTCATTTCTTTTCATGTTTGATTTGAGTTGCTGATAGAACATTCCATTTAGAAATGACCAGTAGGCAATTTGTTGTGTAGGAGTTCAGGAGAGGGATAAGAACTGGACTAACATGTGTAGCACTCAGAGATATGAAAAGAAACTGAATCCATGGGAGCTGATTAAAACACCAATGGAGAGAAAAGGTAGAAAAAAAATTCAAGATGTTCCAGAACAAGCTTCAGGACACATACACTTAAGAGGAAGAGGAAGATGAGTGATGGTCCAACAAAGAAAACTAAGAAAGAATAATGAAAAAGGCAGGAGAGCAAAAAATCAAGAGAATACAGTGTCATGGAAGCCAAGAAGGAAAGGAGAAGGACTTGGGAAGATAAAGTCAAAAGCTAGTTCCCTTCTGTGTAAAATAAGGGATTTATACCAAATCACTCAATGTCTCTGATATCCCATTTTTCCTAAGGCTGGTTGTTTGTACAAACTCTTGGTGATCTGTAGCTGCTACAATTATAGATACACTTCAGTTATTCCTTTACTACTCTTTTTATTGTTGGCCACTGAGATTATTGGCTTTCGGAAGCTAGATGTCCCTACATTTTAGGGTCATTTTGAGAAAATAATTTAGAAGAGGGAAAGATGGTGATTTCTCTTTCTGGACTTTTGCTTCCTTGCTTTTTACAGTCTTCTGTGTTAATGATTATGTCTTACTTTCTGTTGCCTCCCTAATTTTTCTGCTTAGCTCATTTCTTAGTAGGTTTTCCTTGCTGAAGATAAATCTGACTTAAACCTCATTGGTTTAAAACACCCACAACCCAAAACCCTCCACAGACAGATCCAGCTTGCTCCAGCAGCAACCACAAACCATACATCAAATTACCTACCCAAAATGGTGAGCATATTAAATCATTTGAACTTCATCTGTATGATCATTCTGCTAAACACCCTCCCTCTGCTGCTGACTACTGCGGCTTTGAAAGCCACACTTGCAATTGCTGCTTAAGAAAACACTGGCTCACTGAGCATTTAGGAAATGAAATGTGTTAATTCAGATCCATTTCAAATTAGATCCTGGCATATAAGTGTCTGAAGTGAGCACACCTAGCTGTAGTTTACATTTGTCTCCCCACTAAGCTTTTTCATCAAAAGTAATTTGGTGTTAAGCATATTGAAATGCCTTGCATTAGTAGTGGATGGGCTTGATTTATTCATGTGCCTATGCAACATATGTTGCTTATACAGTGGTTTATAGCAATTCCAATTTTAAATTAGTGTTTCATTTTTGTTGTTGCTGCTGCTGCTCTGGCTGACTGCCAATTTTCATTTTTGCCTGGTACAAGAGCAAGAGAGAGTTCACTACTTCTAAGGCTGCTGGTTTGCAGGGTATATGACTCCTTTTCATGGTTAAGATTCCAGAGACACCATTTCAGAATGACAGAAAACACCTTTGGGTGATGCTTCCCTATATCATCATCTATTAAAACTTTTTGTTGATATTATTCATGAATGCACAAAAGTCTTTGAAATGGAACTTCAGACTCATAGAAAAATCTAATTTAAAAATAAATTATTCCATCTGAACTGTTTAAGATTATACTGAATTGGTTTCATGTTCATTTTGAACTCACAGTCCAGCGCTTCTTCACACAGCCACACCATTCTCTTTTTGTCTCTGTCTCTGTCACTGTCTCTCTCTCCCCTCCCTCCTTCTCTCTTTTTTTCTTCCCTTCCATTTTTCAGGAAGCTACATCTCCCTATCTCATCTAGTCTGGAAATACAAAGGCCACTGACTAGTCAAAACCACTGCTTTTTTGGCACCAAAGATTTGACCTGCCTTGTCTCTGAACAATCTCTCCTTAGGCAATTTGGTGCATCCCACTCACTTCAAACGGGGCTTTATCATATTGGTGTAAGCCTTAATGATTGGTTTTAGCTTCACTGCAGGTCAGAACTCCCAAACTCAGCCTCAGCCTCCCCTGTAACAGGGACTATAGACTTGAGCCATCATGCCTGACTCTTCTCCTAAAGACCCATAGCTACCAGATTTTATTCATATAGGTATCCATGCATGCATTGAAAGAGCCCTAGAATTGGAAATAATATCTAGTTATCTACTCCAAACCCTAGAAGGCACGTACCTTCTAAATATCTTCAACCAATGGTTCAAATGTCTCTGCTTGAACAACTCTAGAGATGAGGAAATAAATAAATGGATTGGACTAGGTAATCACTGAGAATTAATATTCTATAGCTCTAATGTTACATAGGTAATAAACCTGAGTTCCAACAATTATTCCTGTTCTTCCAATGTCCCACCTCCAATATCCAAGAACCTCATTTTTGTCTGTCCTCTAGTAACACTCTTCCATTCCAGCTAAACTGAACATTGTTCCTCTGTAATGAAAAGAGACTGACCATTGAAAGTCAAGGCCTTAGAGCTTGCTCATATTTACTCTTCTTGGTGGGTTACACAAAACACGTTCAAATATTCCTTGCCTGATTCCAATACAATATTGTACATGAAAGCTTGTTGTCACACCTACTTCTGGCCATGAGAGCCAAAGGGACTGGCATTATTTTGTGACAAAAAAAATCTTCTGGTTGACTGAGATGCTAAGTAATAACCAAATTTGCATACAAGAGAAGTTATCTGGCCCTCTACTGGTCTTTATGCTTCTTTTCATTCCTAGTAATCTGTGGGGTAGAACTGCCATGAACTGGAGATTGATCAGAAAGGAAAACTATGGTTTGCCATGTTTCCAGGAGTATTACATGTTGCCTTTATTTCTTTTGTGTTTGTTCTTTTCTTGTCTTAGGCAAATAAATATTCTGAGAAGAAAGTATCAAAGCAACTGGTATATCCATCTGAGCTATCTGAGGTGCTACTGACAACCAGAGTTGGTGAGAGAGTTCACCAGAATAGTAATGACTAATAAAAGAGAAAGCTCTTGCATTGAGAGGCAAAGACTTCATTGAGAAGGCAGCAGTTGCTGGGATTATGATTCCTCCTGACTGAAAAAATGCTGGCTATAAATTCTAAAAAGGCACTGATCTTTAGAGCCCAGCACAGAGCTATCCCTAAGAAGTCTCATGAGAACTCCTCAAAAAGAGAAAAGGAGGGGGCAGCTGGGTAGCTCAGTGGATTGAGAGCCAGGCCTAGAAACGGGAGGTTCTAAGTTCGGATCCAGCCTCAGACACTTCCCAGCCATGTCACCCTGGGCAAGTCACTTGACCCTCATTGCCTACCCTTACCACTCTTCTGCTTTGGAGCCAATACACAGTATTGATTCCAAGATGGAAGGTAAGGGTTTAAAAAAAAAGAGAGAAAAGGACTACTGGGTCCAGGATTTAAGAAGTATCCCCTTAGCTTTACATGTTCTCTACAAGTATAACTAACTACTTTGGTACTTTTAAGTTAGAACCCACTTGAGTCCCCTTCAAGGATTTAGTTGGTGCTGTAAGATTTAAATTAATTTCCAATAACTCCAAGTATTATATTTTATAGGATTTATTAATAATCACTTGAAGCAGAAGAAATGAAAAGACAAATGTAAAAGCCTGAATCAAGCCCACTTTCCCAGCCGTGATCAGAGGAAAAAAGCATGAGAGAGTGGAACTTCACAAAACTTATATCTTCCCTATGATAGTATGTAACGTGAAAAGGAACATGGGAAGCTGAGATTTAGATCCTGGGGGAGCAAATCCTAATTACACAGTGCAAAGGACAAGTGTACCCCTGATTGGTGAAATTGCTTTTTAACTACTATTGTCATTATACCATCTCAGTAAATTATATTTCTAAAAGCTAATGGAATTCTGCTGGTTGATTGATGAGGAACATACAAGATGAAGGTTTGTGAGCAACAGTAGTTTAAACTCCCAAACCCTGAGGATACTTCCATAGAACTCTGGGGATGGGGAGAATAGTAACTAGAAGTCCTTTGAAAACCCAACCAATAATGAGATTATAAAGGTGAGTTGAGAGAATGATTCTAGATTCAATGATACAATTCCAAAACCATGAGTGCCTACTGTGGGCCCAAAAGAACATAAGATGCTATGAAAGCTATATAAGAAGTAGAAGATATTGTCCCTTTCTAATAGGGTGCTTACCTACCTAGGAACAGGAAACATTCATCTATGAAACAAATTGAAAACTAAAGCAATTACGTGCATAACATTATTTACATTATGTATACTGAAGGAAACAATAAAAAAAGAGAGAAGATTTCTCAGAGGTCTATATAGAGGTGGCTATTGAAGGAAGTTGTATATGTAGACAGAAAGGTGAGAACACATTCTATAGAGGAGGTATGTAATCAGAAGCACAAACATGGAGATGGAAATAAGTAAAACCATAAAATATTGCATAGATCTAGAGAAGAGAAAGAGATGAATTTGGGCATGTATTGGGGGAAGAGTTGAAAGAAGGAAGTAGTTTGTATAAGATTTGTATAAAGTCTATCCACAGAATTTTAGATCTTGTCTAGTTTAACCTGATTACAGCACCTGGGGATACCCCCGAACTCCCAAGTCAAGTTCTCTCAGAGACTGCTAACCCAGGTTCAAGGTTCTTTTTCCATCTGAATCTACAGGGATGGAGAAAAATACTTCCATCATTACCAATATCAGCTGTCATTGAGGAACAAATATGTCTGAGTCCTAGGAATAATAGGACTCTCCAGAACACCAACCTTGCTTCTGTCCTGGCCCTCGAGGCCATCATTCAGACATGCAACCTTTGTAGTGATGTACCTGTCAACTGCCTCTCTGATGCAGGCTCCTGTTTCCTCAGAACTACTGAAGACCCAGAGAAGAAAGTTCTCATCACCAAAGCCCTTGGTCCCATCAAATGCTTCAACATAAGAAATAGTTATTGTTTTATCCATGGAAATGATACTAAAGTAGATTTTTGCCATCTACCTTTGTACTGTATGCTAAGGACCACTGAACTCTTCCATCTGACTTGGAGCTGAAACTTCTATATGGTTTTCTTCTCCTTTTCAAAGGTGAGGTCTATGAGAGCAGGCACTGTCTTTTTTTTTTTTAATTTGTATTCCCAGTGCATTGTTCTGCATATAATAAGTGCTTAATAAGTGCTTCTTCATCTGTTCATTCACTGAAATTACATAGCTCAAAAGACCTCACTGACCTTTACTTTTAATAGTCAACCAAAGGACACAATTAGTTAAAGCAAAAAGACACAGAAACAAAAGTAAGAACAAAAAAACAAAAAACCATTATCCCATAAAACCAAGGCAGACTATCCTACATGTTATCGGTGGGAAAAGTGAACACATATGAGGAATTTATGTAGCCACAGCTCATACCTCTGACAATATAGAGCAACTGATGTCTTCTATCTGATATTGTTATCCTACTTTGCTCTTCTGGACAATGTCTGGCTGGATACCACTCTGCTAAAACTTCCATGCAAGGCTCCACTAGGCATATGATTATAGTTTCTCTCCATCTCCAACTTTTGCCTCCCCTAACATTCTTAGCTATCTCCTACTTAAGAAGAGTGGACTCGTCTATGCACTTTTTGATAAAAATCAGAGGCTTTTTGGTAGCTCTTACAGAAGAGTAGCCAGCAAAACAAACCAAAACAAAAATTGTTCCCTAGGGAAAAAAACTGCATTGGTTTCTCCCCTTTCCCCTTGTAGTACTTCTAGGATTAAAGCTCTTCAGAATAAAGAATAGGTATGTCCTAAGGGCTTTAAAAAATGGTTTCCCCTTGATCCAGACATACTGCTGCTGGGTTTGTATACCAAAGAAATAATAAGGAAAAATGTTTGTACAACAATATTTATAGGCACGCTTATTGTGGTGGCAAAAAAATTGGAAAATGAGGGGATGCCCATTGATTGGGGAATGGTGAGTAAATTGTGGTATGTGATGGTGATGGAACACTATTGTGCTGAAAGGAATGATGAAGTGGAGGAATTCCATGTGAACTGGAAAGACCTCCAGGAATTGATGCAGAGAGAAAGGAGCAGAACCAGGAGAACATTGTACCCAATCTGTAACAGACTTTTCCACTAGTAGCCATGCAATGATCCAGGACAATTCTGAGGGACTTATGAGAAAGAACACTATCCACATCAAGAGAAAGAACTGTGGAAACAGAAATGCAAAAGAAAAACAGATGATTGATTACATGGTTCAACAGAGATATGATTGGGGTTTGGGCTTTAAAAGATCACTCTATTACAAATATGAATAAGATGGAAATAGGTTTTGAATTATACACATGTATAACCTAGTGGATTTGTGTGTTGGCTAGGGGAGGGGGGTGAAAGGAGGAGAGGGAAAGAACATGAATCATGTAACCATGAAAAATATTCTTAATTAGTTAATTAATTTGAAAAAATTTTAGAAGAATAAAGAATAGAGTCTTTCTACCTGGACAATGCCCTCAAACGTCTTTATTCCTGGTTATTTGACTTAGGCTTTCCTTGCAGAACATCCATAAAACTTCTGATTTTAATTTTTGAAGACTTGATAATGTCATATAAATGATGTTTCCCAATAACTACAAAATAATCCAATCAGTCAGTCAATATTTGTGGCAGGTGCTGTGCTAAGAGATGAGGATGCAAAAGAAAAAAGAAGTCGCCTCATTCAGGGAGCTCGCATTAATGGTGGAGACAGCATAAGGGTTCTCTTAAGAATACAAAAATATTACATGATCCCAAGTAAATGAGTGTCTGGGAAAAGGCACAGAGAGACAGCCAAGCCAAGGGTCAAGGATATTGATTATTCCACAAGCTAACAACCTAACTGCCCTTTCACATGCAAATATAACCAGACAAAAACTAAAGGGATGTGGGGTTCACTTTTTTTTAAATCCTTACCTTCCATCTTAGAATCAATACTATGTTCTAAGACAGAAGAGTAGTAAGGGCTAGGCAATGGGAGTTAAGTACCTTTCCCAGGGTCACATAGCTAGGGAGTATCTGAGATCAAGTTTGAACCCAGGACTTCCCATCTCAGCCTCAGGTGAGAGTTGGATGAAAGGTGGACACCAAAGGAGGATGAGCAGCTCTGAAAGGGGTTTGGCAAGCCCCTCCCCCCAGTGGTGCTGGCCTTCCCTGAACACCTTATGCACCCCTATACAGATGGGCATGCATTTATATGTGTACATGGGTGGGAGTTTGGAATATGTATGTATGTGGATGTAGGTCTGTCTGTGGTTATACATGCGTGCATGCACACCTGTGTATGTATGAATGGGTTGTGTGTATTTATGAACATGTTTACATATACGCATGTCACATTTATTATACGTGTGCACATTTGGACATATGGTGCATGGGTATGTATGCACATGTGTCTACATTTATGCCTATACATGCATGTGTACCCATTGAAGCAAGTACAGCTGTATTTTCTTTCTTTTTTTTAAACCTTACTTTCCATCTTACAATCATTACTAAGTGTTGATTCCAAGGCAGAAGAGCAGTAAGGGCTAGGCAACTGAGGTTGTGACTTGACCAAGGTCACACAGCTAGGAAATATCTGAGGCAAGATTTGAAACCAGAACCTCCCATCTCCAGATCTGGCTCTTTCCACTGAGCTACCCAGATGTCCCTGTATACAACTGTATTTTCAAAAAGGGAACCTGTGAAAAATTCATCATTGGGCAAGACTTAATGACATGTTTTATTCCCCACTTTACAAAAAAAAAGGAAAAAAGGAAAGAAAAAAGCAAATTAATTGAAGTAGTAAAATGAAAAAGATTAATAGAATATGCAAATATGTAAATACATGGATCCATAAAACCACATACATTTATTGGGCAAACATCGTACATAAATGTATGCATATATATACATATATATAAAAATATATATATATCTTCCCCAGACCCTGTCATAATACAACCTTTCTACTATGATTCAGAAAGATCTGATAGCTAAAGCTTAAGGATTAACAAAAAGATCATTTTCCTTTTAACTAAATAGAACTGAGCAAAAATGCCTCTAATCTCCATATTTATATTTAAATGTTTTCATGGAGATAGATGCAGAAAAAAATGTCTTATTTAGGAATTTCCTGGAAATGATCTGGAAAGGGACTCGGAGACAATGAGAACAGTAGTATAGCATAATAGATGAGCCCTAGCCTTGGAGTCAGTAGAACCTGAGTTTAAATTCTTCCACAGTTACTGGCTATGTGATACTGGGCAAGCCACTTGACTTCTCTCAGTCTCAGTTTCCTCATTTGAATAATAGTATGACTTAATTTACTTGGTTGTTGTGAAAAGCAAATGAAATGATATCTGTAATGTGCTATGTTGAGGGAACTAGGTATCTCAGAGTATAAAGCTCTAGGACTGGAGTCAGGAAGACATCATTTCAAATGGAGCCTCATATACTTACTAGCTGTGTATCACTTAACCTCTGCTTGCCTTAATCCCCTGGTGAGAAAAATGGTAAACCACTCCAATATCTTTGCCAAGAAAACCCCATTGAGCATTGGCACGTGAATCAGACAGGACTGAACAACTGAACACAACACCACCACATAATGCTATATAAATGTTAACTATCTAGTCCTACCCTCTCATCTTATAGATTTTTTTTTAAACTGAGATTCCAGAAGGTTGTGATTCTTCCCAAAGTCATGTTGTTGTGAGAAATTGTTTTCAGTTAAGTATGATTCTTCATAATCCCATTTGGGAATTTCTTGGCAAAGATACTGAAGTGGTTTGCCATTTCCTTCCTCTGGCTCATTTTACAGATGAGGAAGCTGAGCCAAACAGGTTTGTGACTTGCCCAGGGTCACCCAGCTAGTGTCTGGAGGTCAAATTTGAATTCAGATCTTCCTGATTCCAAGACTGGTGCTGTATCCAGGATTAGCACCCTTCCCAAGGTCATATGGGTAGTTAATGATAAAACTGGTGCCTAGAAGCTAGATTTACTGATGCCAAGTTCAGTGATTTGCCACTATATGTAGGTCTATTTCTTTGATAAGCTTATTGAACAACATTGCATCAAATCTGTTGCAAGACTAGGTTTGTACCCCCAAAGAGATATTAGGGGAAAAGACTTGTACAAAAATATTTATAGCCTTACTCTTTGTAGTAGCAAAAAATTGGAAAATGAGAGAAAGTCCTTCAACTGGGGAATAGCTGAACAAATTGTAGTATCTGTTGGTGATGGAATACTATTGTGCTAAAAGGAATAATGAACTGGAGGAATTCCATGTGAACTGAAACAACCTCCAGGAATTGATGCAGAGTGAAAGGAGAACATTATACCCAGAGACTGTATGATACACTGTGATGAAATCAAATGTAATGGACTTCTCTACTAGCAGCAATGCAATGACCCAGGACAATTCTGAGGGACTTATGAGAAAGAACGCTATCCACATCCAAAGAAAGAACTGTGGGAGCAGAAACACATAAGAAAAACAACTGCTTGATCACATGGGTCAATGGGGATATGACTGGGGATGTAGACTCTAAACGATCACCCTAGTGCAAATATCAATAATATGGAAATAGGTCTTGATCAAGGACACATGTAAAACCCAGTGGAAATGCTCGCCAGCTATGGGAGAGGGTGAGGGATGGGGAGGGAAAGAATATGAATCTTGTAACCATGGAAAAATATTCTAAATTAATTAAATAAAATTTTCCAAAGGAAAAAAAATTTAAAATTTCTGTTTCAAGAGAAAACATTCGCTTTTCAATCCAAAGATCTGGATATAAATCTTGACTATGCTACTTACTAGTTTGGGGGTCCTGGGTTATATAACTTCCCTGGGACTCATTTTCTTCATTGGTAAAATTAGGGGATTAATCTAGATGACCCCTAAGGACCTTTGCAAACTTTAAAACATTGATTCCTATAAGTCTGTTTCCATCTAGGTTCTTAAAATATACACCAATATTTAAACATAAAACATAAATACAAAAATTTTAAGTGGAGAATTTATAGCAACTCCTCTTTAGAAGCATATATTCACCTTCCCTCATCTGTCTTGCCCTTCCTCAAAAATCTCAATAACAGTGGTGTTTTAAGTCATCAACAACAGTCTGACTTGCATAGCTGTCAACATGAGTAATTTTTGAATCTGAGACAAAGTGGAGGTGAATGAAAGGGAAAGGAAGAGGAAGGAGGAATGAAAGAAGCATTTGACTAAGAAAGTGAAATTTCAGATAGAATGAGATTGAGTACGCCTAGACTAGATGAATGCAGACAATCCAGTTAAAGTAAGAAGAGATATTCCACATCCCTTCTTCATATCTCACCACAGAACTCCATCAGATTTTAGAACTGGAAATAGGCTAATCTAGGCCTTTCTTTCCTCAAGGAGGAAATTGAAGGCTAAGTGATTTGCCCAAGGTCATTTAGCAAATTAATAATCTACCGAGTTCTTATTCTACCTATTGTATTCAGTTGCTCAGAATTAGACCTAAAAGTAAACAGGGATTAGCCTGGTGCTTAGAGTCAGGATATCAGCTTTTCAGAGAAGCCTTTTTCTAATCACCAAGGTGACCAGCTGCCTTGTTCTAACTTGCTGTAGTTTCTTAGCTAGCATTATCCAAGGGTATCACTAAGTAGGCTTCATTATGGGGATGGAGCCTGAGGGTGACAAAGGCACATAGGAGAGTGGCAAAATTCATATTAGAAAGGTATATTTGCAGTCTGTCAACCCAGTCACGACTAGGAGAGAAGAAATGCTATTAATCATTCACTAGCTGCCACTAGTGGAGATGTTTGATTAGATCATATAATTTTCCAAACTGGTAATGATTACAGAATTAAAGAAATTGTTATGCTCAGGGGACCATCTCTGGATTTCATTTTACTCCAAAAAAAATTATAAATGGATTTTTCAGAATGATCTAGTTTTGAAAAGGCCAGACATCTAGACAGCTAATATGGATAAACAGCACCATCTAGTGTATTTCCTTCTCTGACTTCATATTCAAAATAACCCAAAGATCTTGTTGATATCATCTATTTATATTGCCTTAGAATTTAAATCAACTTTGGTAACTCGGGTGGTATTTACCTTTTAAGCCTTATATGTAATTGGAAATGCATTTAATACTGAACAAATATTTATTAAACACCTACAGTGTACAATGCACCATACTACATTGCACGAGAGGAAATGAATGGAAAGCATTTACTAAGCCCTTTCCCAAAGGGTAGATCTGACCTTGTTAGAAGACCCCTAAGGACCTCTTCTACTCCATAAACTCCAGAATGGCTCCCTATCATCTCCAGGATATAAATATAAAATCTCTGTTTAGTGTTAAAAGTCCTTCAAGGGGCAGTTGGGTGGCTCAGTGGATAGAAAGTCAGGCCTGGAGATTAAAAGTCCTGGGATCAAATGTTGCATCAGATACTTCCTAGCTGTGTGACCCTGGGCAAGTCACATAACCAAAGTTGCCTAACCCTTGATGCTGTTCTGCCTTGGAAGCAATACTTAGTATTGGTTCTAAAACAGATAGTAAGGGTTCATTTGGTAATTTTTTAAGCCCTTCAACCCCATCTACCTTTCTAGTTTCTTACTCCTTACATTCTACTCCTCATTCCCCCTTCCCACATGCATAGCCCTTCAGCACAAGTAGTCTGTGATCTGTGACACTGATCTTCTTGGATAAAACACTCACCTCTCTGCTTCAGGCATTTTCACTGACTGTCCCCCATACCAGGAATACAGGAAGATTTTCCTTAGCCCTCTTAATTACCATGTCTTCCCTCTCTTGATTATTTCTAATTTACTCTGTATATGGCTTCTTTTTATGTATTTGTTTGTCCTTTGTCTCCCCCATTTTACTGTGAGCTCCTCCAGGACAGGGACTCTCTTTTGCCTCTTCTTGTATCCTCATCTCTTAGTCCAATACCTGGCACCTAGAAGTGAATTAATAAATGCTTATTGACTGACTTACTATATACACTTTACAAATAGTTGTATTAAGCACTGGAAATGCAGATACAAAAGTATGATAGTCCCTGCTCTCAAGGAGCTTGTGTTCTTGGGGGAAACAACACAGACAAGGGAGTTGAGTAATGGCCAGGGAAGAATATTTTGCCTTGATAAATACTCAGGATGAACAGAGCTATAGGAAAGTATATTGATAAAGCCTTTATAGTAGCAGTAGCTGTACTAATTTGATTAGTACCCCAAAAAAAGAGGCAGAAAAAACTTCACCAACTCCCTCAAATGGGAGGTGGGAAGGGAGAGTGTATGTTGGCAAGATAGTTGACAAAAAGATGATCCCATAAAATATGATACATGGTGAGGGTCAGCTAGATATTGTATAGATATCATCTAGCCAAATAAATTTGGGCTCCTGTACCCAATAATCAAGCGAGCTTGGGACTCTGGATGGGAGTTCCAAAGTTTAGTGGATTAAGTCCCCAAAGAATGATTTCTGTAAATCTGGTTATTTGGAGAATGATAGGTAAGGCATATGGCAAGACTATGATCAGGATGAAGACAGAAAACAAAATAACTGATTACTTTAAAGAGTTTATAATTTACAGGTGGAGGGCAGAATTTAAGTGCCTAATGTGTGTCAGGCACTGTGCTAAAAACTTGTAATACATATATGTAAAAGTAAGACAATCTCTGCCCTCAAGGAGTTTACAATCTAATAGGGAAAAGCAGTACACAGAAGGAAGACAAAAGAGGAGGGGCAACCCCAGAAGATTTTGAATGGCATGGGAGGAGAGGCATGATTTCGATGGAGCCATAATCAAACAAAACAGCTGGTGGGAAATGAGTTGGCTGGAACTTCTTCTGAGCCCTCTATAAAGGGGAGCTTTGGGAGGAGGTTTTTGCTGTGCCCTCCAATCAGAGGTACAGAGCAACGGAGGGTTCTGATGAAGAGTGAGTATCAAAACTGAAACAATCTCCATGATGATGAGTTACCTGATGATGAGCTTCTCCTCAAGGAAACATGATGTTGGTGAAGTTGAAATCAAACTGAGCAGCTGGTGAGAGATGATAGTAGCAGATAATGTGCATATATATACAGATAAAATCTAATAAAAATCAGAATATGCTCAATGCATAAGAGGGTAAAAGTGCTTTGCTATCAAATGAGAAAGAAATTAATTTTAGCTGGGGAAATCAATGATTTCATTGCAGAGGTGATATTCTAGCTAAGACCTGAAAGATGAGTAGAATATCAATAGGTAATGAGAGGAGTCAGGAGGGAGGAAGACATTCCAGGTTTCAAAAATAGCCTTCATAGAGTTTATATTCAGGGCCTGGATACTGGCATAATCTGCTTCATTTTTAAAAATCAATTCTTAGCCTTTAAAGTAATCTCTGTCTTCATGAAGTTTATACGCTCCAGAGGGAGGAAATAAAAAGAAGTAAATATGAGGTGATTTGAGAAGAAAGGGTTCTAATAACTCTGCAATCAGGGAAGACTTTTTGGAGGAGATGGCACCTGAGCTAAGCTCTAAAAGAAGCCAAGATTTCTAAGTTAAAACAAGGAGGAAGCATATTTCAAGGATGCAGGACAGTTTTATGTTCCCAAAATGATAACTGTTTTATTTATTTATTGGTAGTTCCTAAGGAAGAAGTGAAATTATCTATCATATCGATAAATCCAGTTTAGTTAAAATCACATATCTCTCTGTGAGTTGAAAATCATAAAATGTTTAACATAATCACCAAATTACTCTTAAAGAGGGAAAATTCCCCTCTACCAAAATGCAGTCTTTTTCTACTGAACAAAAAGAAAGCTGAGAGAGACCAAGAATAACTATACTATAAGAATTAAAATTAGGACTCTGGTCCTTAGATTTTAAAATGTTTATTAGAATCACTTGGATAGGTAAAAGATCAGAAATAGGTAGAAGGATAAAAGTAAAATAGTCTATTCTAAACTACCACGCAGATGGTCTCAGCCTGGCCACAGCAACAGCTCCCCTAGGCCAGTCACCAGAGATAGAGTACATTTCCTCTGTTACTTTTTTAATCTCTCCTTTTACATCAGTTTCAAATTCAGTCATGTCCAGATCAGGTTCAGATTTGATGTAACTAGGTGACTAGCCAAGGTGATGTAAGTGACGTAGCTCCAGAAACACAGGACACAGGCAGGATCTCATGTGTGATTCTAGGAGAAGATTCTCTTCACACAATCCCCCCTTTGATTCTTTGAGAGACTAGCATGTTAAAATCTCCTCACTTGGAGTTTCTGGGAGATTAACATCTCCAATGAATCATTCCATATATGTAGCCTATACCTCTAAAGATTTTTTTACTAGAGGTGTATAAAATATTATACCTTAACAGGGGGAATTACAACAATTTGGGGAATAAGAGGGAAAGAAAACAAAAAGGAGAAAGAAAACAAGACAATTGATAGATACATTGACAAAAAGCCAACTTCCCTTTGGCATAAGAGTTTATATTCAGAATAAATGATCGATTCAACCCCCTTCAGTTCAGTTTATTATATCCCAAAGTTCACTCTGGATCTTTTTATGTAGTGTGTGGTTTTTGTAGGCATCCTTATGGCTCTTGGCTTCAGTGTTAATGATGCTCACTGGACCTCACTGGTGAGTGTAGGTAGTAGGTCATTATATTGGCCTTAGGATAATCACTTAAGGAAGCAATAAGGAAAGTGCCCTTCAGCTTCCTCTCCTACTTCTCCCTCTTCTTCCTCCTGCTACTCTTGATTTAATAAAATTATTAACCTACAGCCAGTCTCCTAACTTTAATTCTTACAATACACATCTTTTTCTTCACGGAAATTTCCTTAATGGAATTCCAAACAAGCCACAAATTCACTCTGATAAACTTAGAAAGTTTTGACTTCCTGGTCTGCCACCTTCAACTGGCCTTTTTGTCCCTGTTTCTACTGGCAGCTAGAGTATGTGTCTACCCCCATCCTTTTGTTATGATCCAGTCATTCAGTCCTGTCTCACTCTTTTTGATCCCATGGACCATAGCTATCTATGGGATTTCCTTGCCAAAGGTTCTGGAGTAGTTCATCATATTCTTCTCTAGAGGATCCAGTGGATTCTTTTGTCAGGCAATCAGAGGTTACGTGATTTGCCCAGGTAGACACAGCTAGGAAGTGTTTGAGGCTGGATTTGAACTCAAGGTGCTAAGCCAGAGCTCCCTCTACCCCAACACTAACCACTGACAAAGATCCTGCCTGAGACACCAGAAAATTTAGAAGCATTTGCACTACTATGATTTATGTTAGTTATCTAATATTTCTTAGTTTTCTTTCCCTTTAGTAAAATACCCTCTTGATATAATGTGACCAACATACTTGCAAGCAAGAAAACTAATAATGATCCATTGTTTGGTTCCACTGGAGAAATGTTCTGAGATCTCTGGGTAGAGACTTAGTAGAATGTGACATTTGTACCAAGGCATCACAGAGATAAAGATATGTTTGTAAATAAAGTTTCTCAAGTTCTCTAGGCCTAGGGTTTCTCTTTCTTTCTAAAAGGCCATCTGTACTCCATGGTCCTAAGAGAATTTAATATATAATATATATCATATATTGAATTAATATTGACTATAATACATATTATATATGTTGAATTATTTCTATCCTTGGAGTTTGAATTAGAGGTCCAATCAGCTCTTTGATCTTTGTACACATTCCTTTGTTAGGAACTTCAAGGAATGTCCCCACATCCCACCCCATCCCCAATCTGGTAAATAGGAAGGGTAAATAATGAAACTGATCTTGCCTAATCTACATGACTGCCCATCATCACCTAGAGGGTAGAGAAAAAAGGTTGAGAGTTTTGGTGAAACACCTCCTCAACTTCTCTACTAGCAGCAGTGATCCAGGACAATTCTGAGGAACTTATGAGAAAGAACACTATTCACATCCAGAGAAAGAAATGTGGGAGCAGAAATAAAAGAGAAAAACAACTGCTTGATCACATAGGTTGATGGGGATATGACTGGGGATGTAGACTCTAAACGATCATCCTAGTGCAAATATCAGTAATATGGAAATAGGTCCTAATCAATGACACATGTAAAACCCAGTGGAATTGTGCATTGGCTACGGGAGGGGAGGTGGGAGTAGGGGAGGGAAAGAGCATGAATCTTGTAACCATGGGAAAATATTCTTAATTAATTAATTTAATTTAATGGGGAAAAGGGAAAAAAAGAAAGAGAGAAATACTTCCTTAGTGACTATTCACCAATTAGAGATGTCTTAGGATGTGCAGGGAGAGACTGAATAATGAAATCTCAAATTGTATTTATGGACATGAATAAGGGAACTTAAAGGTCTTTGATCACCAAGAGAGATCACGGACCAGTTAATTTATTGATAATTGCTAGTCTAATCAATAAATTGATAGTCTTATCCAGAAGGCAATCTCAGAATTATTAAATGGCACACATCCTTTGTTTTCCTGCCTGGTGAGCCTTCCCTTTTCTAGAAACTTCTATTCCTGGAACTTCCCACACTAGAAACTTCTACTTCCTTAACCAATTGAATGAGATCTTTTCCTTACCTTTTAATCTCTTGCTTTCTTTTGCATCCCTAAGTTTCTTTCATGCACTGGCTGTATCTATGCCTAGAATGCTCTCTCAACTCACCTCTGATACTTGAATTCTCTGGTTTCCTTTAAAACTCAGCTCAAATCCTATCCTTTGCAGGAGGTCTTTCCCAGTCTTCCTCCCAATGCTAATGCCTTTTCTTTGAGATTAGGTCCCATTTATACTGTATTTATATCTTGTATGTCCATAGTTGGTTGCATGTCACCCCCATTAGAAATTCTTGAGCGCAGGTGTCATTTTTTTGCCTTTCTTTGTGTCCACAGTGCTTAATACAGTGCCTGGCACATAGTAAATATTTATTAAATTATTTTTGCCTGACTTACTACATAGAGTGATGATGGGAACCAGAGTTTCATCTACTAAAAACTGGGAAGAATAACAAGGCCATATAACAAGTCCAAAGAACACTCTCACCCAGGACCATCATGGGCTCACTGAAAAACTATTGTGTCTGGATACAATCAGTGCTTGGCTACATCCTTTCTTTATGCTTTCTCATCTTGCTTTGATGTTACCAACTGCTAATCTGATTTGGGAGGGTGACAGCTGCCTCGGGTTTGGAGATATTAGCTGCTGTCCTGCATTAAAATTTGGGATCAAGGAGCAATTGGTGCTTGGTGTGCTTTCCTTGTTACCTTTTCTTCCTCCTGTGTCCCAAGTTAAACTGTCTAGCTCTCCCTTGTGTGTGTGTGTGTGTGTGTGTTTTAACATGCCAAATATAAATCTATTGCTTTACCTGAATGATCAGTCTTATAACTTAAGGATTGCACTAGAATCACCCAAAACTCTAAATATAGTTGGCATATAGGTTTGAATTGAGCTTTCTTTATCCTCTCATTTCAAAGGGAATTTGATATGATTGTTGAAACATGAAAGAGACTCTAGAATCGCTCACACTATTCTTGACCTTGACTTAACACAGGTATGAAGACAAATGAATCTGGGAATTCTTTTAACAACTATCCAAGCTCATTGTTGTAACCAGACAATCCAACCCACGACCCGGTTTCTCTAGGGAGCCTATAATTGACCCAACTGCCTTCTAATTGCTGATTGTATCCTATCAAAAACACACTGTTAATCAGAGGAAAATTTAAAACTAGAAAGAGCCCTTATAGATCATTAAGTCTTAACCCCTCATTTTATAAATGAAGAACATGAGGCTTAGAGAGGTGAATAATAACAGTAATAAAAATAATAATAACTAAACATATATGTAATGCTTTACACATATAACTTGTTGCATTTGGATCTCAGAATAACCTTATGAAATAGGCACTATTTTTACTCCCATTTTACAGATAAGGAAACAAACTGAGAGATTGAATGATTTGCCCAAGATCACATGGCTGGTAAGTATCTGAGGCAGAATTTGAATTCAAGTCTTGTGACTCCAACTTCACTGCTCTATCCACTGTATCACCAAACTACTCTAATGGAGAAAGTTTTCTAGTTTCCTAGGTTTTTAGGTAGAATCTTGTGCCAGTAGAATGTATTATTTGCACATGATAATGAGACTGCCTATGTAAAGTGACTCTTGGTGCCATACAAGTATTCAGTAGGAGAAGCAGATGTCTGCTACTCCAGGAGTCTGTACTTTAGTCCTCTCATCAATGAGAAGGAGATTCTCTCTAGAAGTTTATTTCTTCCAGAGAATTGTTACTGCAAGGACTCCTATACGCAATTTCTCCAAGAGGCCAGCTCAGTAATTAGGCTAACATCCTTCAATCAATACATGCTTTATCTTCCTAATTAAACATTAAGCTTCTAAAGGACAAGAGCTTTCCTTTGAGGTACACTTTACAACATGCATGTTGTACTACTGAGTGGGTCAAACTTGTTTGTATGGAGCAAACAAACATAGGGGGATAAATCCTACGCCAATAAAAATCTAGGCAAAATGGTTAAGTGAGTTTATGTGGTATAATTTGTGGGGCACAGGAAAGGTCTTTCTTCTCCCCAAATACTTCCCCTGCTTGTCGAAAGTTTCATTTTAGAATTGTATCCTCTTCACTGAAAAATTTTTCTGCCATTAAAATGCAACTGTAACACCACTGCAAGAGGCTGTACATTAAAGCCAAATCTTTTTCAGTGAGTGTTTTTAGCAGATTCTTTCTCTGAGAATAGGTTTTAATGAGAAGAAAAATAAATATGGGGGCAGCTGGGTAGCTCAGTGGATTGAGAGCCAGGCCTAGAGACGGGAGGTCCTACGTTCAAATGTGACCTCAGACACTTCCCAGCTGTGTGACCCTGGGCAAGTCACTTGACCCCCATTGCCTACCCTTACCACTCTTCTGCCTTGGAGCCAATACACAGTATTGACTCCAAGATGGAAGGCAAGGGTTTTAATTTAAAGAAGAAAGAAGATAGAAGAAAGATGAAGAAGAAG